>NC_051286.1:17688270-17988270 GCF_015220745.1 Sebastes umbrosus | reverse complement strand
TTCGCTTTGCATAACGAGAGTCACCTGCAGGTCATCTGACCTCGCTGTCTGTGGCGAGGCAGTCCTAGCCAAGACAATAATCAGTCGCACCCTTTGCATCCTAATGCAGCATCAGTGCAACGTACACTCGGCTCCAGACGGCCGTGTTAAGTTATTCCGGGGCAGGAGCCCATGCCCCCAGATGTGACTAGGGTGTTGTCTTAAGGGCTTGTAATTTATCAGGCGGTGTGATTGAGTGCTACAAAAGGGGGGCGGCTGGTAAAAAGAAATACAAGCTTTACCGCGAGGTTAATAGGACCTTGTGATTTACACAGTGCCTTGGCTCAGCAGCGCTCTGAGGTCCACCACCACCACCGCACTCAGGAACCTCAGAGGGACACTCAGTCACCGAATGTGTGTGATCACAATGATAAGAGCCTCGTCATGATGCAGTCCTCTCAAACATGTATCACAGTCGGTGTGTACCTGCGGTGAATTAATGAACAAAATATTTCTTTCTCTCCATTGCCCTGTGGCCTCTTGTTGACAGGTGCGCAATTTAAGACGATGTAATGAGGCTGCAACGGGGGAACACTACACATCACGCTTGGTATTCTCACCGTGCTCTGTAAACAGGTTGTGTTGTGAAGAATTCTGTGATTAAATTTGACAAAAATAACAAGAGACTATTGACCTATGAAATCAGAATGCCTCTTGTATATTCCATGTTTATTAAAAAAAAAACAGCCCTTGAGCGTTATAGGTCTAAGGTGCCTGTCATGATCCGCAACATGCCTGGTTTGAGTCCGGCCTGAGACCTTTCTTGCATGTTGTTCTCCACCTCTCTCTATACTCTCATTTCCTCTCAACTCTCTAATGTGTATCTCTCACGGTGCAGCCCCATTGTACGCGACCAGACTGGCAACAAAATACGCTCCCATTCTTTGAGTATGGGAAGCGATTCACTGCACAAAGCATGCTAGGAAGACCTGCGATGCAGAACAAGAGGGTTAGGATGAGGGGGCGTAACAATTTCAAAAAATTCAAACATCAAGCTGCAGCAACGGCAACTTTCTAAATAGCTGTATGTACAAATAAGAAATGCTAAAGCGAGACTAATGATAGTTGATAATCTATCCATGTAAAAAAATATTTATTTACAGCAAAATGTGAGGGAAAAAAGAAGGGTTAAACTTTCATAATCAGGCAAACTCAGATAGGAGGTAGAAACATTAGCAACTAAAAGAACAAGCAAACACAGCAATATTGTTTCAACGAGCAGAACCACAATATGTACAAATGAAACTCTCACTGTTGACCCAAAAGCTGCAGATGGGACTGGATTAAACCATCTAAATATTAGCTTTAAAACTGTAAGTGAATACATGCACTCATCCTTCCACACAACAAACCAAAGATTTCAGCTACAGTATAACTAAAACTACATGTAGAGATAAGTGCAACTCTGACTGAGATCGCAGCATTAGAGTGAAGCAGCTAGCATCTATAGAGGTAATCGATTAACCTGAGCATATGGCCGTTTAATAGGCTGTATTATGTATTCACAACCAATGAGAAGGTGTCCAGCCAGAGTAATGGCGAGTGTATATACAGTAAGGCTGAAAAGCAAGGTCTAATCGTACATTGCAAAAAGAGCCTCATCTCCCTTTAGTTTCTTTTTGAATGAAACATCTAAATCCATCTGAATCCATCAGACTGATGGACAATCACTACACGACCGTCCCCACCAAACTGCTCAGATTTATAACATGTAATCATCCCCGAAGGGCTGACATTACTCAAAACTCATTGCATTACAGAAGCATCTCTCTCATTGTTTACTTTTTAATACTCTGAGCTGCTGTTCAGGCAAGGATTAAGGAAGCACCAGCGAAGTTTGGCAGACAGACAATGCCGTGCTACTTTATTTTCAGGAACTTCATTCGAAACAAAGAATGAGGAGAATCTTTTATTTAACTGTTCTAACCACCTCACATTCCTCACATTTTATTTTCTTTACTGTTAGACCAGCCATTTTGGCATTCAGTTTTACATTTCAAATTCAAAACGTATTATTCAACATGTTCAAACGTAGAACAAGCGAGGGTTTGAACTTTTCTCTTTAACTATTTCTTTGCTCTATGAATGTCTTCCCGTAGCGACTGAAAATGTGCACCGTTGTCCCCATATTTTCAACAATATCACGTCTCCCAACTCTCTATGGTCGGCTTTTCACCCCACCCTCAAGTGTGGCCAATCGGAACAACTGTTAACTCTTCTGATTTTTTGAAGACATTGGACAACACGTCTCATGAACTAGTTCTGATCGATTACACCCCGGCCCTTATGCTGTTTTTATTATGTGGCACAGTCATTCTGTGCACAAATTTGGACCTTAAACTGTCCTGTGCACCTTTTATTATGGATAAAATCTTATATAATATTCAGAACTATGTTTTCATTAGTGTATAATCACCTGAAACTAAGAATGTGTTTTCGTTAGCTTAGAATGAGCCCTTCATATCTACATAGGGAGCGGGTCCTCTTCACGGAGTCCACCATGTTGCTCAACCCAAACACTGGCTCTAGAGAGAGTCTTTCACGTTTTAAGTTACCTAAAGGCCACCGTAGTTCTCCAACACGCTTGTGAAACTGCGGTAACGTGAGCCGAAGAGTGCAAAACCGTGGTACCACCAGCTGCCGTCTGACTTCCGTTGTTCCTAAAGTAGTGTTATTATGGTAAGGATGACCTCTGAGCGAGGTGAACGGCATTATCACGGTTTTGCACTCTGCTCACGCTACCGCAGTCTTAGAAAGGGAGGAGTGAGGGGAGTGGTACTCAGTTGGTTGCGATCTGCAACCACGACGCTACATGTCACCAAATCCTACACAGTGTACTGTACCTTTAAGTGTAACTAAACAATGTACGCAAACAGCATATAAGGTTTGAGGCCTTTTTAATGAACATACTCCATCTTCAATGCTTATTTCTATCACTTTGAGTAATTTTAATCATAATTATCAATAATTAGAGACCTCATCGAGGTATTGAACCTAGCTCTCTTTCTGTACTAGTTGAACCGTGAGATTTGACTTGTCACATCTGCAAGTTATGTGAAAAGGCAGAGAGACATTTTAAAAATGTTATTTAACTTGTATCTCTTATCCTGCACCAAACAGAAATTAAAATGTAGAAAGTAATATGTAATTTTGTGTGGAATTCATCATCAAGGCTGAATGATTTAAGGTCTAAGAGTTGAATCAAAACAAGATTTTTCTGAGATGCCTGACTGGATGGTTGACTATTCAGCTAATGATGACATGACAGTATGGGACAAAACACCAAAAAGTACAAGTGAAATGTTGGGATTATTAGATTTTTTTGAGTTGACCCCATGTAAAACCTTGGATTTATGGGATTTGGAAACGAGGATAAGGGACTTATTTCTTCTCTGTACAGTTACAGAAGTTATTCAGCAATAAGGTTATATTCTTTGACATGACACAATTTTCTTCTCTGGAGTCACAGGGTGCAGTTTATCGTTTCTATAGCTCAGAGAGAGAGAGACACACCAAACTATGGGATAAATATCCCCAGTTGGCAGAGGAGCGCAAGCTTTAAAATCCAATGGACAGACTGCTGAATTGAAATGATCCAAGAGATCGGTTTGTCATTAACTGCTAAATGAGAAATGGGATATCTCTGAAAGATTATATGACACTGGCTCATATTGGGTGCTGGACCCTTCAGGATAGGAACAATATGTGTGCACTGAACTGCAGCGTGACTACATTTCAGATTTAATGAAGGCGAAAGCGCTCGTGTGCTATCAGATTTAGTGAGAACGAATAACCCCTCTAATCGAACCTGGTCTGATTTAACATGCTGCAGAGGTGAGGCGGAGGGCAGCTAGAAATATATTTATTTTAAAACTGATCTATTGATTTCACACCCACGCCCATGATTTTAGCTCTCCGGTGCCTGAAAAAAAAGGCTCAATCAGAAAAGCTGAGTAGAGGCCATTTTTATTGAAATGTTGCAAAGGGGCAGGACTACCACATGTTCAAATTATTATGGGAATATGAAATGGACTGATAAATGCAAATTTAATGCGCTGTAGACGGTGTAACAGATGGCAGACAAATGGAAATGGCAAGTCTTATCCCTGGCTCAAGTGCTATTTCTTATGCAGGTGAAACATTTTCCATTTTAATGGACCGAATGCTTTACTGCAAGATGAAAGAAATCCAGGATCATGTTAGCTGGGGAGAACTGTACTAGTATTTATTCCACTATAGCCATTAAATGTCTTTCCATTCATTAGCTACCTCTCTATACAACAGTTTCTATTCTAGTACATCTGGTCGTTTTCAAGAGGAAGCATATTCAGGTCTGTACAAGTAGTGATTTACAGTATAAATAACACAAGTTGCATCAGTTGCTCATCTTCTGTTGTATTTCTAGCAGCTCAAAGTATGTTTCCTGCCCCAAATGATCGATAAACGTGTAATTTCAAAAGGAACTCTGGGACTTATGCTGCATTCACACCAAATCAGAAATTGTCGCGAAATTTGGGATGGCAGGGGCTGCTGAAAAAAAACAAAAAAACGCAGTGGCCTTCAACGAAAAGTTGAAACAGAATCAAACTTTTGGAGAAACGCAACCCGACGTCACGCTGCGGTGACCAATCACGTAACCGGTGATCCAGAGCTGTAAAACCCAGCCATAAGGGAACAAAAGACGTTAATCATCGTACCACCTGATTATCAGGCCACTAAATAGACATCCGTCACAATGAGCACCATAGATTTACTACTGCTTTGTGAAAGTGAAACTTAAAAGTTACACATTCTAACATGTTATAAAACTGAATGAAACATCACGTTTTGAACAAAACAAAAAGCTTTAGGTTTGGGCAACAAAACTCCAACTTCTTTAGGTTTAGGCAAAAAAAACACTTAAGTTTAAGGAAAAAAAACGCTGTGTTTTGGGTTCAAATAACTTCGAACACACAGACAACTACACATTGTTGGTTTCCCACAGGATGCAAACTCCGGTTTCCTGGGTCAAAACCCTGTGTTTTCTTCTTCTGTCTAAATCTTCTAGAACAGAAATCTTAAGGATTCAAAGGAGTTACCAATAACAAAAAAGTCTTCATGGTAATGAAAAATGTGTGGTCTGCAAACCCAGACACTACTGGGGAAGAAGTGCAGCAATGGGATCCTGTTAAGATCGAGGTAAATCGATTCCTGCTGGTTCAGTAACTCCAGTCAGCTCCTCAATCTTAGGCTACCAGCAATATTCACAGGGATGAGTGCTTTAAACTGATGCCTAGACCTTGGCTTGTCTTGTTAAACCACCTTATTCTCCCTGGAATTGTTACATGTACTAACTTTGTGTCCACATATAGAGTATAGAAGATCTACCTGACACAACTCACAGGTCCACAGTGACAAGCCTTCTGGTATATTAGGGTTTAGCAAGGAGCAACAGTATGCTGTCTCACCTCAGCCAGGACTGTGTCACTGCATCTCACAATGTCGGATAAATCTAAAAACACTGTAACACCAGGGCTTTCATTTCCCAGTTTGTACATCCTCGATTCCTTTCCTCGCCTCCTCTCCACGTGTCTTAGTCCCGGTCACGGGACATGCAAGCGGATGAGGCGAGGAAGAGACGTGAGGAGAGAGAAGTCGAGGCAGCAGACAGCTCGAATGGAAGGATGTCTCATAAATACAACATCCTTGCCTCGGAGCCGTCTGCCATTTTAAAGCAACATCAATTAAATATGACTTGTGGCACAGCTGCATCAGCTGTCCATTGTTTTGTTATACAGCTGTATTTTATGATCTGTCAGATGAACAGTACAGTGTTCGTGACAACTTATATATTTACTTTGAATTCAATTCACAATGTGGCATAATGTGACAGGAATGTACGGATGTCATACATCATTTCATCATATGACAAATATTACATTGATTGAATGATACGTATTATATACAAACAAACACAGTCCTGTCTATATATATATATATACAATATATATATATATATATATATATATTTAGTGCTGAATGCAAGAGAATGTTCTTATTGGCACTACACAAATGGTGAATGGCAGAAAATTGGATCGCATTTGATCGTATTAAAGGAACAGTGTGTAACATTTAGGGGGATCTATTGGCAGACATAATAATATATTATTAATAAGTGTGTTTTCTTTAGTGTATAATCACCTGAAAATGAGAATTGTTGCGTTTTCGTTGCCTTAGAATGACTCGTTTATATCTACATAGCGCGTGGGTCTTCTTCAGGGGGCCAGCCGCCATGTTACTACGGTATCCCAGAATGGACAAACCAAACTCTGGCTCTAGAGAGGGCCATTCTCGTACCATAGTTCTCCTACATGCTTGGCACACAGGAGTTTCAATTGGTTGCAATCTGCAACCTCACCACTAGATGCCACCAGATACTACACACTGCACCTTTAAATAACTACAACTTATGAATACAAAAGGAACGGTTACATTTTGTAGAGTCCCGTCATGGTTTAGGATTATTGCAGCTGTGTGTTACGCCTCTTTTATACGTTGCAGGTGCCAAAAACACTTCCGCAAAGGATACACCTGTGTATCCTCACTTACGTATAGCTCTTCCAACAAGGCTCCTCGCGATGAGTTTTAGGAATTGTGACTTCCTTTAAGATGGAGCGCTGAGATTGATTTCCAGATCACAAGCCAGAGGAGCAAGGAGATGAGGAGGCACAAAATTGGGAAAAGTTAGAAGCATCTTCTCTGGAATAACTGATGTTGTTTGAAGAACAAAACCTCATTTCTATCGCCTCCTACGATACATGATCACTTTAATTTTTAAGCAATACACACAATTTAGTTGTTGTCATTGACATTTTTCTGATTCTGTTTAGTATAAACTAAAGCTGCAATTTGTCCATGGCTCATGAATGCTACCCATTAACTGTCAGCAATTTGGGCACTGCGGCACTGACAACATCGATCAAATCCCTGTTTCATGCTTTAGATATAAATACAGGTTTGCTTCTCTTCTATTTTCTTCTATCTGCTGTTTTGGCATCCAATTTGTTTTTATTATTAGTTATTATTTTTGTTTTTTTACAGCAGTGATGTGAGCAGCCAGGCGTATAGTATGTCATATGTGTTTTTTGGGGTATAGATGCGGAGGTTTTTCTAGCTGGCTGAGTGTGGACATGATCTCACCTGCCAGTGAGCAATGAGACTCACAGGGAGGAAGAGACATATAGGAGGTTCACTTGGCAGACCTCCAGTGCTTACTGTATACTTGTTAAGGCTGGAGCTGATAAAAGGAGACAGATGAGATTGTCCTGGTTGTCCGGCACAGAAGCCTCTAACATGGAAGGACTTTAGCTCTGTGTTACGCTTGTCGGCCTCTGAAGGGAAAATTCTCTTGGCTTTAATCTTCTACACGGAGGGCATGAGTGCTAGACTGTGACATTGCAGCTGAAAGTAATCAGGCTGTTCTCATACACTGTTCGTATATATACCCATGAAAAGTAAGGCACTGTTATTCGTATATATCCTACAAAATCATTTTGTGTATAGTCCGTGTAATCGTAAACCAGTATAAAGAGCGCCAAACGCCGCGTAGGGAGGAGGGCAGGGCGGGTCAAAAAACACTGGACTTTCACACTGGACACTGGTGTGAAACCAGAAGTAAACTTGATGTATTTGTCATTTAACTTCCGTACTTAAGTTACGCCACTTCCAAAGCTTCAATCTTTTCCTAAACCTAACCACTGTAAGTAACCAACTTGTTTCTTGTGAAGAGTTTATTTTGAAAAGACTGTATGCAAGTACCGAGAGGAAACTGACACGTGTTACTCGACAGTTATAGGAAAATGCACAAAAAAGGAGGACTAACTTTTTGTAAGATATCATATGAACCGCTATATGAGGATATGTTGCGTAGCTATGCCTACGAAAAGTAATGCAGTGTATTTCCTATACATCCCACGAAATCAATAATAATCTACATAATCATGACCGAGGAAGTATAAAGAGCGACAAACTCCACATAGGGAGGAGGTCGGGGTTGATGGGTGGGTCCCAAAACACCGGACCTTCGCCAGGAGACCGTTGTTCACGTCCAATGTGAAACCAAAAGTCAATTTTGAATTGTCACGTAACTTTCGCCTCTTCCATAGATATTTGAACCCAGAACCCAATCTTTTCCTAAACCTAACCATGTACTTTTGTTGCCTAAGTTTAACCAAGTTGTTTCTTGTGAAGACGGAAGTTTATTTTGAAAAGACTGTATGCATGTAACGAGCGGAAATTGACACGTGTTGCTGGACATGAAAAACGCAAAATAACTTTTCGTAAGTTAACATACGAACCGTTGCATGAGGACACGTTGGTTTATCAGACGTTGAACTTATTAACTGCACCATCGTGTTCCAATATTCTGCTCAAAAAGAATAAATGGAAAAAGGAGGAAGAGAAAGTGGTGTTACTTGAGGATATTCAAACAGATAAGTCTCTTTTGATTTAAAAGTAATAAAGGGAATTGTTATGTGGAGATGTGAGGCATGAAAAGGTTTTTGACAAAGAGAATACATTTTGTAGAAACACTTTCAGTGAATCTTACCAAGAACCGATAATTGGGTGTTTTTGGTGCTTGAATAAAAGGTTTGCCCTCTGCAGATGGACTGTAAATTGAGAACGAGAAGTTAAAATCATGGGAGGATTGCAAATTTATTAAGTCATACCATTAAAAGCTCCCAGCAGTTTCTTATAATGCATTTTCAAGTTTGAAAACAGACAAATTTAAATCTCCTTGATGAAATTTCTCTTCTACTTTACTGATCCTCCTCAGAGGCTATCTCTAATTTACTCATGTACTTTGATAATTGGAGAATTTGTGCTACGTTTAATAAATCCATTTAAATATAAAATGCTCTATTCCGCTGCAGCAGTTTCCCCTTTTTTTAATTTTTTGGATGGGTTCTAAAAACAGCAGGCGTTTAATATCTGCAAGTTAAAGGGAAAGCAGAACGAGCACATCTTGTACCGCCTGTAGTTAATGACCTTTAATGAATTGGTGAGGATTTAGAGCTTATTATTTTACATAGTTTCCCGTATTGTGTGCAACACCTGGTGTGCAGTGGCAGTCTGTACCTCTTAAAACCCTTCTGTCACTTCCTGAAGCCAAGTCTTCCTTCAATTCTTAACTAAGCTGACAATAATAACTCTGATCGCCGTAAATCTTCTAATATAGCAGGTTACAAATTGAACTGTGTTGACATATTTGCTGCTGTATCGACCTTTGAGGGAGGTGTTTTTAGTTTGCGATAATAAATGTTATCTAATCTCAAACTTTGACTGTATATAAGAAGTGGACGTAGTCACTGTGACGTCAACCATTGGTTTCTAGACTGCTGGTTCGAAGCCTTGACTTCGGCATCTTGGCCGTCGCAATGTTGATCTTTTGCAACCAGAAGTGACACGAGAGGGTGGAGCTAAGCTGAACACTGAATAAGACCTTTTTAGGCGACAAAAAGGTTATAATTTACTTTTATGAACTGAAAACACACTGTGAAAGGGTTAAAGTTGGAAGACGAAAACACAGACAATCCCAGATCCGACAACGCCGTGGTAGTGACCTGTCAATCACAAGGTAGCCACACCCTAAAGCATCCCCTGCTTTAAGGTCTATTTGACTCTAAATGGGACCATAATTTACTAAATGAACATCATGCTGTATTGAAGAAGACTTGAAACTAGCGATTGAGACCATAAACTCATGTTTACAATGTTTACTAAGGTAATAAATCAAGTGAGAAGTAGCGTCATTTTCTCATAGACTTCTATACAATCAGACTTCTTTTTGCAACCAGAGGAGTCGCCCCCTGCTGGCTGTTAGAAAGAATACAAGTTTAAGGCACTTCTGCACTGACTTCACCCCAGAGTTGCCCACTGATCTCAAAGAAAGCTACAGTAGGTAAATCAGCTTTCCGTCATTGTCACTATTTTGTCTCATCTAAAAAATGCTGACGAAAACTTTTCAGAAAACATGAAATATGCCAATGCATTTGTAATGCCTGTATCTCTCCACAGGATTATGATGATTATGGATTAGCCATCGTACAAGAACCAGATTCAGTTAGGCAACATGATTGGTGAAAAACATAATTTTAGGGACACAAACTCTTTTCTTGCTGAGCACTTTTGAGCTGAATCAGGCAAAAGCCATCACACCTGACTGATTCCTTTATTGAATCAATATGACTCACTAAGGATGAGCTGCATATAAAGAGAAACAGACAAGATAGAGAAGGATTTAAAAGATTTAAAGACACAGTTGACATGTGGAGCGTGAAAAAGGAGCAGCGGTTCAATCCCTGAAAAATGTCCCTATAGGCCCAGTACAGCTATAAATTTGGTGACCAATTTCACACAGTTTATTCAAAAGGCGCTACATATTTTACCGTGGACTCCTGTCTCATAACTGTCTGTAAACTGCGTCATTTTTGTGTGGTAGTTTCAACTGAGGAGAAACCCAGCCCTGTCGAGGGACATAATGATCAGGAACACCTTTAAAGATGTTCTTTTTACTGCCATCATATAATAGTAGCAAATGTTGCCCTCTCATCATGTATCATTGCTCTCGAGCTGTCAGGGCCTTATGATGTTGCACCAAGCCACCTCACCGACACACTGTACCCATAATCAAAATAAAAACAAGAAATCATGCTGTGCAACCACCATCTTTTCCTCAAAGAGAGAGCTCCCTAAAATACCTCCATCCACCGACACAGACACACACCACCGCTGTGTAACTACGAAGAACTGAACAGTTTAGATTATACCAGAAAATTGCCTGGATATAAAGGCGTCATGTTCCACTCCCACCCTCCTCAGAGAAAGCCTCCACCACCTAAACCTTTCTTCTTCTTTGTGCCTCCCTCATAAAGAGAAAATGAGATTGGATCCTATTTCAGTTCAATTGTGCCACAGAGTTTTCAAGCAAAGGTTTTTAGGAGATAAATTCAGTACTCTGCACTCGCTTGTCAAAAACACTGCACATAGACTGATATGGTGAATGTGCGGTATGTGTTAAATTAATTAAACACAAACACACTGACAAATGAACACCCACACTACACCTTTACTTGAACCAACGGGTGTAAATTAAATTAAAACAAAACTTGAGCAACAATAATTAGTCATACAGTGCAGAAAAAGTCCATGTGAACTTTGTCACTTAATAAAAATAAACTGTTCTGTATCAGTTCATACAATCTCTCCATTTAATTCATAACCAATAGTTTTGGAAGTGGGAGAGGTTGTTGTTTTTCCCCGTTATGTATTCCCATTTCAATTTTTTTCTTTAAACGATATCTTCAATGTTGCATGACATAGAAACATGAGACTCTCCTGCACAATGTAATAATCCTATAGATTTATGTTATGGGTGCCAGTTTTAATCATTTTAACTTTGTTTCTTCGGACGGGTCTAAATACTACTAATACCCATGTCTCAGTCGCTGCTGCCTTTGAGAAGAGGTGAAAGAGTGAACAAATTGTGATTTTAGTAAATGGCTATCAATGTAGGTTTGTTGCTGACATGCACCCTGGGAGTCATAGTTAGTGTACTTTGATTCTTTTTTTATGTACACAGGCTTACCTGACTTTTTTTTATCAAAGAAACAGATATTTTATAATGCAGTTCTGACCGGGAGAGTTTCATGCCCATCCAAGCTGTAGAAGTGCCCCAAATGTGAATCACATAACATTGCAGCCCAGTGTAATAGACCCGCCTGTCCATCGGAAGAAAGCGTGTCACTGTCAAGTTTTGCATCGCAGAGACGTGAATATTCCATGCCCGCATGAAGGTGCAGTGCTTCGTAGTGACGGCTGTCACATGACATTTGTCACGTGTTGTGTAGAGATGGAAGTCTAACTTCAAAGCTAGTTACGTAGTATATAAAGTGAGAAAGACCATTTATGGTGGGCGGGAGATTAGATGGATGGGTCCAACAAACACAAGACTTTCATCCGGGAGACCCGTATTCGAGACCGATGTATTGTTTTATAAATTACGTTAATGACATTTGTCACGTGTTTTGTAGTGACGGTTGTCACGTGTTTTCCGCACTGCCGAAAAAAGCCTCCTTATATCAAAAGCTCAGAGAATAAAATTGAGAATGAAGCAAACAAATACCTCCGTACCTCTGCACACAGTGGGGGACCCGTTTTTTAAACAGTTGTCGTCAGACTGTAATTTTGGAGTGGGTTTTTAAAGGAACCCTGTGGCATTTTTGACCACTAGGAGTGCTATGGAGCAATTTCTTTTATTAGTATCATGCATGCACGATTATGTGGGCAACGCAATACACATTCCTCTTGCGAGGGTCACGCTGTTCTGCTGATCAACACTTGGTGGCAGTAATGTGCAAAGCATAGGCAGTGAAGAGCAACACTAAAAAGCGACAATAGCAAAAATGTATGTAAATTAGGGCTGTCAATCGATTAAAATATTGAATCGCAATTAATTGCAGGATTGTCCGTAGTAATCTCGATCAATCGCGTGATTGTCCATAATAGTCCTGATTAATCGCAAATGAATCACACATTTTTTATGCATTCAAAATGTACCTTCAAGGAAGATGCCCAAAAATCGCAAGTTGCATTAATGCATTAAAGAAATTAGTGGTATTAAAATCAATTTGGGTTAATGCATTATTATCGCGTTAACAGCCCTAATGTAAATATTGCACAAATTGAAATATTCAGAACATCTTTGTTTATGTTTTATGAGGAAGGAAACGCATCCAACACATTTGTTAGAGCTCAAGGATATAAAAAATGTGTATGTTAACATCACCTTTGTTTGTTTACAAGAAAACTCCGCAGGGCACCTTTAAGCTAATTATTATTATTGCAAAACAAACCCACAAAATGTTATATTTGCCCTCAATGTGGTAGGTACAACCCCTTAGGAGAGAAGAGCAAATAAATACTGAATAATATAAATGGTTGAGAGATAAACTGCTCTGTGTTTGCCAACGTGCAATTCAGACTGCAGGTTGCATAATGTACAGTGCTGAACATTTAGAGCGCTAGCTAGTCCGTCAGCGGAGGGTCTTTCTTGTCTGCGGTCTTTGCATTGTGTCAGACTGAGGGCAGGATAGCGGAGACACTCTGCCCATTGTGGTGTCAGTGGTTTACTGCGTAATAAGTCCCACTGTGTATTTTCCTCTTTGCATGTCGACACTGGCTGAGGGGTCTGACGGTGCTTCTTTTATGCGCTTGGGAACAGGAAGCGTGTGGAATATATATACAATATGGTAAGGTGTCAATTTAGCCTTTGAACGGATAAGAGGATCCTCCAGTTGGTGCGTCCACCTACGTTTACGAGTGCAAAAAGTACAACTGAAGGAACTTAATCACATCAGATAATGCATTTTCTTTTGTTTTATTAATTTATTTAGGCTATTTGCTCTTTGGCATCTGCACATCAATGATTTCCTATCTCTCTCTCTCTGAGGGAAGTTAGTGGAGAACCATGTTTTTTTTCTTTATTCATGATGTCTCTCTGCAAAGCCCCTAAGCTATATGCACCCATGTCACGTTGCATTTCAGCAGCTACATGTTCATCACAGCAATCCCGGTTAATTCCAAGAGACCCGCGGGTGTGTGGCAGTCCACTGGTCGAACTCAACACCCTATTCCCCACTGTCCAATCCCCTAAATCCTTTGGAGTGCTTTGTGCTTATTGGCCGCGCCAGTTGAGAGTGAAAAGGCTGTGGCTAATGCTGTAGTAACTGTAGCACCTCATATCCCTGTGGTGAGGCATGCAGGAGGCACGGGTGATTTATTATTATCTGACGGTGAATTTTACTAGAGTTGGGAATTGAGGCCAAGGTCAGTGGATCAAATGGGATTTGTGGTTAGTAAAATGTCAGTCTGATCCAGGCGTGGAGCCCAATCATGTGATGATACAAGTGTACAAATACCACGGGGATACAAGCGCGCTCGCTCTTTCTCTCATTTAACACTACAGGTATCCGAGCCTGCACTGGATGGATGTACAGGCCTGATTTGAGCCTTTCATTGAAAACACTAAGATCACACTGACCCCCAGAGAAATCTAGGCAACCTCACCTGCTTTAAAATCTCTTACTAAAATAACATTCATCTCTTTGGAGATTTTAAGCGTCCTTGATGGTCTTTACACTGCTTTGGATGATGGCACAAGCATAAAACTCAAGGTTAAGCGCTACAGACTTTACATTTTATTGAATGAATATCACCAAAACTGGCTATCCACAGCTAAAAAAAATCAATTCTGCTCATTCTTTATTCCACTCATGCATCTTGTCCCTTACCTCGTACTCCACGTACTCCTCCTCCTCAACCTCGTAGGAGACGGTCTGTATCTTGACGTGTTCTCCGTCTTCCAGCAGCTTTGCCTGGGGATCCTCGGTGCCCGGCGTGCCCGGCGTGTCCGCCCCCGCCGTGTTGGACGCCTCCTTCGCCTTCTTCTCCGTGAATGTGGTCTCGCAGCACTCGCTTTTATATTCCTTAGCCTTGATGCTGCCACTGTCCTCCTTGTACAGGATGAAGTTGGGCCTGTAGAACGCCTCCACCGCCAGATGCAGCGAGGTGGCGTCCAAAAGCTGCTGGGATTTCATCTTCCCGTTGGTATTGTAACTACCTCCGCTCACTACGTTGCCGTTACTCACCTTTCCTCCTCCCTCTCCGCCACCTCCACCTCCGGCAAAGTAATTAATAATGTTTTCCTGGTACTGGTTATTAGGGAAGTCGCCCCCGTAACCGTTGACCATGTGCTTACTGTTCTTGTCCAACAACGGGTTCTGGAGCTCGCTGAGATTCTCCATAGCAACGGGGGATCAAAAGCGGTTGGAGCTTCTCAGCGGCGTTGCAAGAAGATCGGAAAGTGACAGGTGAAATAAGACAGGATGTGCTCCTCAATGGCGTGTGTCGATGTCAGCAAAGATGTTAATGGCATTCAGCATTCAGCACTCTGAGATCTAGAGAGGAACCAGACAGAGAGAGGGAGAGTCTTTAGACTCAATTTAAAAAACTGGAAGGGTGATTTTATCTGACATCCACCAGCAGGTAACAGTTTACCAAACACTTGCTCACATTAGATCAAAGTTTAGCTGTCGTTCCCTCAGCGGCAACAACTTTTACAGCATCCCGCCTGTCAAGAGCTGCACCCTGCAGATGATTCAATTAAGTTTAATTTGCTTCCCCACTCTAGACACATAAAGCAACACACATACACATACCAGAGTAGGAACAGCAATACATCAAACCGTTGCCATCTACTATAACACAAATGGACGGTTATTGCTTATTAGGTGTCATCATGGTGTCATCAGCCTGACTTTCCGATACGGATCAGTTGAGGCCTTCTACACAAGGTTGAAGATGAGCATCAAAAAAGTTGGCAGGGCTTAAAATAAATGTTATTTGTACTGTAATCACTAATGATGAGTAAAAGGTCCAAAATGCGAGATTGGGAGCATATCTACAGAGTGGTGCAGGAATGAGTCCTAAAACCCGGAAATTAGTTAGCTGAGTTGAGCACTTCCTGTTTCCTCGTCTCGAAATCAATGTTTTTTTTTAATGGGTTTTTAGTTAGATGCCTTAAATAAGGTCACGAGCTATTGAAAATTTCAAAGAAGGAAATTCAGACCACACAAGTTCAGAAAAATGGTTTTCAAAATGAAATACTTCAGTGCTATAAATTTCAACATCAAGTATTCAGTAGTTGTGGGTAGAAAATTATGTTCATGGGAGAATTATCTAGTGTGTGTGTGTGTGTGTGTGTGTGTCTAGTTTATGTGAGGAGGCTCTGGGTGTCTGGAGGAGGTTAAGATCAGATGAGGACCTTGATGATGTTCTTTATCTTATAATGTAATTTATATTCCAGTAAGGACAACTGAGGCTCATCGAGTTTGTTCCGTTATTCGTTGAAGTTGAAGATTGAACAGAAGTACCAGTTTTCCACAACAGTAGCATTTTCAGTTGCTGAAAGGATTCACATCTTTATGGTCATTATTTGCTTCCAAACGTTTTCCTGTTTCTAAAGTAAAATTAGTAAAAAAGAAATGGGGCTGTTTGCCACAAAGCTGATGAGATTAGGGCCCTAGATGTTCTCACTTTTCACCATAAATGTAAATGTAAAGAAGCACAACCACACAAATAGACGGTTACAGCATAAGTGTGCATAAATAAGCAATCATTGATCGATCTTTATTATACTGATGCAAACAATACAACGGAATGGTAATATTTGCACCCTATGATGCATTTACTCTGCATTTAACTATCCCAAGAATCAAAACTTATAAACTTAATTCCCTACCATCTTTTTTCCACGCTGCAAAAAATAACCCAGAGTTCCCTGCTTCTCAGCTGTCACCCTTAACCTTTGTCTGATTAATCTGCATTTAAAATAGAAATGCCAAAAGCAGATTATTTTTTGGGGTCCTGACCCCAATCGTGCATGTCTGGCTTACTGCACTGTTTCCAAATGCTTCAAGATAGGGTATTTCCAATTGAAGACAACAAGATTACATATAATGCCAAATAGCATTGTGGTGATGGGATCTGGATAATAGCTTGTTGGTGCACAGGTTAATGACTTGTACATTCATTGTCTCGGGGGCGATTCATACATGTTCTTTATCCTTTGGTTAATCATGGTCTGGAACCTCTACTGATTCATATTACGCAATAAAAATATTCATCTTTATTTTAACCTTTACATTCTGTGTTGAAAAGAACGGACATCCAATATAGGTGGCTTTCCACGAGAGGTTCAGGACAAGTAATGAAAATATACAGAGCTCTCCTCCCTATTTCAACTTCTTAAGCTCCATGTTATTGGATGTTATGGAACTATACTCTAAAATAGTCTCCCATCGGACAGAAGAAAGAGACTGACTGGCTAATAACCTGCAGTGTGGCTCATTCCCAGTCTTCCTTTATGCAGCATCCTCTGTCATTAAACAGTTTCACTCTTGTTTTAATCCTTCATTATCCCTGCCAGGCATAAATCTGTGGGGAGATCATGTGCTCAGTCGTGTGTGTGTGTATGTGTACCTGTCTGTCTGTCCACGGCTAATCTCACATACTACTGGACCCATCCGCCTAATAT
Source organism: Sebastes umbrosus (assembly GCF_015220745.1). Taxonomy (NCBI): domain Eukaryota; kingdom Metazoa; phylum Chordata; class Actinopteri; order Perciformes; family Sebastidae; genus Sebastes; species Sebastes umbrosus. Next base: position 17,971,097 of record NC_051286.1, on the reverse strand, counting down.
TTTTTGTGCTCATTCATGACTGTGTGTGCAAGGCATTCTCATGGTTGCAGTAATTCACAATTTTTGAAAAACCTATTTTATTGACTATTTCATACCATCATTGACTGCTGACTCCTCACTCATCTTAACTGGCTGGTAGGGGCCGCAAGTGATCAACAACTGCTTCAGTATCAAAAGGCATTTCCGGCAATTGGCTAGGCTAAAAACAAGCCTTAACCTTGTCTGTCACAGGCCGCGTTTTGGTCTTTGTCTTGGCTCAAAAACTGACATCCATAGAAAAGTTTGGTCTCATTTTGAACCGGAGCATCTGCGGGTGAATTCGATTAGAGCTGCCCAATTAAGCAAAATTGTATCAAAATCGCAATATGGCCTACTGCAATTTGAAATTGCAGTATTTGTTAAAATCGCAATGTGTGTCAAAATACCATTTTGAATCAAATATTGTGGTGCTGAAGAGATGTACTGGCCTACACATCATATTCTACAGGCTTAAGAAAACATCTTTGTTTGGTACAGATCCCAGCAAAAATCACACCATAATCCATGTAATATGTTTTTACAATGAAAATGAGAATATTGATGAAAATTATCATTCCCTCTTATATCGCAAATCATATTGCAATTGCAATATCAATCAAAATAATCACTATTAGACATTTATTTTAAAGTTGTGCAGCCCTGAGTGAAATTCAACTCTTCTTTGTTTGGGAGGGAAGAGAGAGACACACCTGCTGGAGGAGATCTGCACTAGTGAGTGCACTTTTCTAGTTTACAGTTGCTTCTCAGATTCCCTTACAAATTAATGTTATAGCTCTTTCATTCTCTCTAAATCTCTTTCTCTTCCCCATTTCCCCCAACGTGGGATCTTTCTGTTTGCCGTACTTTTCATGTTTTCTGCCCCATGAATAAAACACAAGCCCTGCGCTCTGAGGCTTCCTAAAGCTCAGTAAGCACCGGACAGACAACAAAGTTTTCACGGTTCCTCCCTGTTGGACCTCCTGCGTCTGGATGTGCTGACATTGTAGTTCCACACCAGTGCACTTTGGTACCATGTATAGCTCCAGGGATCGCACACTGACTCATGCAGTCCTTGAGTCGGTAGAGTGAAAGTGTGAGTACTTTACGTTATGAAGAACTTCTCATGAAAAACTAAAGATGAGCAGGTGCTGAGGTTGCTATCTACTTAGGATGCTATTACTGCACACACTGCTGCTTTTCTGGGGCATGGCTCTGATCCAAGTTCAAGCCACATGGTGGCATCTACCTTATGGCACCCGATTTGACGGTTATCAGACCATTAAATAGGCGTTATCGGTCACTATAAGCACCATAGATGTGGGTCAATAGGGGCCTACTACACCCACTGCATTGTAAAAGTGAAAGTGAAACTCAAAAACAAGACAGTCTAACATGTAAAACTGAATGAAACGTCACGTTTTGAACACAAACAAAAAGGCTTCTTTAGGTTTAGGCAAAAAAACTACAACTTCTTTAGGTTTAGTCAACAAAACTACAACTTATTTAGGTTTACGCAGAAAAAACTACAACTTCTTTAGGTGTAGGTAAAAAAAAATTCTTTAGGTTTAGGCAAAAAAAAAAAACTATTTTAGGTTTAGGCAAAAAAAAACACTTTACTAAGTTTAGGGAATAATATTGTGTTTTGGTTTAAGACAACTACACGTTGTTGGTTTCACATGGGATGCAAACTCCGGTCTCCTGGTGAAAACCCTCTGTGTTTTGTGTCCCATCTTATGTCCCACACTGTCTTTACGACAGTGCCTGACTTCCACTTATGCTCCTGTCATAATTACTACGGTCACAAGAGGTTGCTGTCGTGTTCTTTTTTTACCTTCTTTCAGTTATGTACCAGGTGAATGGACGATAAAACCTACTAATGGGTGTAGTAGGCCCCTACTGATACACATCTATGGGACTTATAGTGACTGATAATGCCTTTTTAATAACCTGACAAGTCTAATCGGCTGCTTGTGAAGTGTCCTTAAAGTACTGATGATTTGTTTGCTGTGACCTCCTGAATGGACATGACAAATAAATCAAAACAGATTTTGTGGACATGAACTACATTTATTTTAATTTGTACTGCTTTCTGTTCATTGGTTCCAACTGAGTGTAAAAGACAACTTTTACATAACGCACCCTTGTGAGTTTTTAGAATGTCAGAAAGCATATTTTTCAAATCCGAGGACTACGACTTAAGTTGAAGGGGCTACAAATAGCATTTTAACATCAATAAATCACCGCTGCATTAATACTGAAGCTCCGCTGTGATTACCATAATCAAAAGAGACAGCCTGCAAGAGGACAAGCTACTTCTACTGGCTTCTATATGCCACAGTTTAGACTTCAGGGTGGAATTTTTTGCAGCTTTAACAGAAATTGGAAATGACAACACAAGACAGGATGTTGCTGTTCCGAAAGGAGCTAAAGATTTCAGAGTTTTTCGAAACGGCACACGATGGAGCTTGAGACAAAACTAACCATTTTGTTTTCTCTTCAGTGAGCGAAGGGCATCAGCTATTGCAAACAGATCAATGCTAATGAACCCACTCGCTCTGACGTGGAACTAGATCCAGTGGCTGTTGTGCATATAGCCATAATAAGTACTCTTCCAATTACTTCCCTGTTTCTGCCACTGCAACACTTCGGCTCTGCTTAAAGGCTACAAGCTGACAGCGGATTACTGTTCGTGTCACTACTTAGGGATGCTCTGAGAAATCTTTTTGGCGTTGTCATGCTTCCAAATACTTCGCCGCCGTGCTGTTGGTGCAGAAAGGGGCTTCTTTTTTTTTTCGGCAAATGAGAATTTAAGTGTGAATAAGCTATTTCGGTGAGAGCTGAGCAATGTAGGACACCTCTGAATCAGTGGAGAGTCATAGAAATAATCGTGTTTATGTGTGCGCACATTTGTTTGTGGGCGTTTGTGTTTTGTGCATGGATGGCTGTGAGTAAATATATGTGTGTATGAGTGGGTGGGAGACAGAGAGAGAGAGAGAGAGAATGACAAAAGAGATGGAGAGAAGAGGGGAAAAGGAAGAGAGAGATCACACTTATGTGTGATTCTCTGGCTGAGTGCATTCGGGCATGTTGGTAGACAGCAGCGGCTGGAAGGTATAAAGAGCTGGGAGGTGCAGCTGAAAGCGAATGAGGCAGAGCAAACGCTGTTGCGAGGAAAAACAATCCAGCATGACAGAGATGGCACGAGCCCAGGCCTGTATGCTGCAGTGTAAGAGAGCCCAGAGGTGTCTGACAACGGGGCTAACAGATTAGTGAACAACTTGTAAGCATCCAGGTGCGCGAGGGTAAGAGCGTGGCACCGCTGACATGCCAGCCACGCTGATACGCCTGTGCGCTTCAACCCCATTAGATTCCAGTCAGCACACTCGATTTCCCTGTGTCAGCCTGTTGCCAATCAACCCCAGACCTCTGACCCTGAAGCCGAGAGCGGGTATTATCAGCCAGGCCTCGAGGCCAGCGCGGCGAAACGCAGCTGAATACCAATGTGTCTTATCTGTCGGCCATGTTTACCAACCCATTTCATCCGGCCTGTGTCTCTCACAGCCCTTTTTTTTTTTTTTTTTCTGGATTTCGTGATCTGCTCGCTGTGTTCGACAACAACAACTCCATCTTTCTGTAATTTAATTTCAGGAGCCATGGCTGGCGTGTAATGTGTATAATAAGGTAACGCCAGGTAGTTATTGATGATCGGGATAATGCATGGGAGCTCATTGCAGAAAATGCAAATGCATTCCGGAGCACATTAGTCAGTGAACCTCACCCCCTGGCACCTCAGCACATATGAAAGTCCACCGACAGATTAAGCAACAGTGAGTAACGGGCTTAAAACCGTGTTGACTGATCCTTTTATGAACTATTATCATCAAAGGAGACTGTGTAAAATGTCATAATCCATTTGAAATTAATCTGACTCCTACTCCTGTGTCAGCAGCACTGCTGGTCCATCCCTTCTGTCTACACTGTCCATCTGTGGAGCGGATAAAACAGTAAACCCAGGACTCCTCTGGACCTTTTGTCTCCTCCCGTGTACACTCTTATCACTCGGCTTAGTGTTTTCCATACCTCCGACAGACGATTTAAAGTGTTCCTTGATGTGTAAATCCTCCATTGGCAATCTCAGCCACATGCGTTTGAATAATTCAATGGGAAGCTGCTGTCAATAGCAGCCATGTACACTGTTGCTAGAGTGGCTTGTTGTTGGCAAGAGGCAGGCTCCGGCTAAGTTGTCTTCATTGCCAAGTGATCACCGTCTCCAGTAGCTGACGGCGAGACACCGGGATATCTAGATTGTGTTTTGTCTCCAGCATCCATTTCTGAAAGTGCTTGTTTCCTCTGTTTGTGGACAGACAAGACAGACGGACAGAGAGTTCCAAAGCTAATTTCAGTACACTAACAAACAAAACACTTACACAATCAGTCTGAAATTAATTTTTAGAAACATCTTGTTTTTGAAGCTGTGAGTGGTTTTCCAATCTATTAGGACTGCAGTTCAAGCAGCGATCAGACCTGACATCACTTGTGGCGTCCCAATTGTTGCAGGCACCAGGAGGGGTAGATCAGAGGGAAAAAGTGGGGATGGATGGCTGTCTGTGTCTGTGTGTGTGTGTGTGTGTTAGAGAGAGAGAGGGGGCATAAGCTCCTTGCTGCATGCCTCTTTATTTTGCCCAAGCTGCTAAATCTCGGCTGCAACATTTATCCCACTGTTATCTCCGGCTTCGTCAACAACTTACTCCATGCACAAAAAAAATTATAATAATAATAGTGGTGAAAACATCCTGAATATCACTGAACCACTCCTCTTCACTGCTCTTTGTTATTTTTTTTACTTGGCTGTCTTTGTTAACAGGGGTGAAAAATATTCTTGAACACACTCTCTGACCAAGTGTTCTGACCACTTGATGTCCACACAGAGAAAAAAAAGGCACTATTACATCTCAGAGCCAGACACAGAGTGACTTGATGACTTCATGTTAAACGCATAATATATCACACATCACAACACAAAGACAAGAGGATGGGATTTTTTTTATGCTCCAGCAGTCGCAGGTGGGAACTGTGTGCAGAGTTATTTATCATCAACAACAACATCCTCCATCTCCATCTCCATCACAACACACATTGATGCGACACTTCACCACTTCTTTCTATTAAACATTGGCACACACGTGCGTAAATGTCCTAAACATATTGTGCGTAAAAACAATTTAATACCCATCATTGGATAATTATCCTCGCACCTTTTCGAGCTTTAAAACTGAGCACAATGCGCGCTGTTAAAAAGCAAAACTCTGGCAGTTTTTTTTTTTAGCTTTAATTGATGAATTAATTTCCTACCTTTTGAGTTCTTCACAATCCAAATATTGTTTGGAGGATGCGATTGAACACTCGCTTGTTTCCGCCCGTGCATTATGGCTGCTGGGATGCTGACGGTGTCGCCCAGGGAGGAAAAAAAAAACACATTTCTCAGACTTTCTCATTTGTAGAAATAGCCAATCATTTCGGGCTTGAACAGTTTCTCCGCTCGGCGAAACGAACCGCAGTCACAGCCTCGTTATTATCTCTCTCCTCTATAAATATGAAGGTCTCCCTCCATCAATAAAAAGCCTTTTACCTTGAGAGTCGACTGAAATGTTGTCGCCTTCGGAAAGTTAAAACACCTTCTGTGAGAGAGAGAGAGAGAGAGAGGAGGAGGAGAGAGAGAGAGGGATGGAGATGGGAGGTTCAGGCGCGGTTGGAGAGAGGCGGAGAGTCCGACGCGCTTCGCAATGCGCGTAAAGAGCGCAAACAGCGTCCACCCTCACTGCGTGCATGAGCTTACTTTCACTGAGTACTTCCAGTGTGTGAAGGAGCTTCATGTTAACTTAGTGAGGATGTTTTTTTTCTCTCCTGTAAATCATCACCACACAGCAGCATTAAAGCACTGGATATTTACAGTGCTATTTTCATTTAAATAAAATATAGAAACCCTACAGTAGGAGAAGCAGATGGCAAGCCTGCAAACTTAAAGGGACTGTTTGTAACTTTCAGAAATGCTTGTTAACAGCGACACCTGTGGCCGTTAAGTCAACGAAAGTCAGCGTCAGGTTCGCGCTTGTGCTCGCTCTACATAGACATGAACGAGCATCGCTCAAAACAGTGAGGCGACACACGTCAGCTAAAACCACAATATCACTCTATATTTCACCTGCTTGGCAGTAATGTTAGATGACCAGACGAAGGTCTCTCCATGAATCGATGCTGAATCCTAGTGTTGGCCCCGGAGGCTGAAGCAGGAAGAGAAACGTTATCGTCTCCCGACTGCGCCAGCAGGGAAGACACCGGCACCCGGTCGGAGACGATAACGTTTCTCGCTGCGGAGCCCCGTCACTTCACAAGACACGGAAAACCTCTGTTGGTCTGGAGGAGCTGCAGCATTTATTTCTGCACAAATGTCCACTGCACATTCACTAGATATTCTCAGAGCTAAACTAACTCTTCTGCAGTGTGTAGTAAGCGCGCATGCACGTCTAGAGGTGGAGCGAGAGAGCGCGCGGTGTGTGACTGAAGGCAGGCAGGCAGCGGAGCAGAGATTCCAGCCACACGCAAGCGCGCATATGCTGCGAGCACGCATATGCGAGCACGCATGGGATCCCGACCCGGTAGATTTATACGTGTAAAAAGTTACAAACAGTCCCTTTAAATAAAATACGATACGATACTTTATTGTCAGTTTGCACTGAAATTCATTTTGCAGCTCAGTTTGAGAAAAAGTACACATACAATAGACCTATTGTTACCATAGACAGACAGACAAGTGAGACCCATCAGACAAAAAAACAAAACACATCACAATTATTCATACATAACCCATTAAAAAATGACCATCTGTCCTCTGGATTTACATGTCTTTAGCAGCACATTAATTATTATTTAGCAACAAGATGGGCTGATGGACAAAAGCGTTCTTTAGCCTGATGCAGTTAAATGTAGGGACTCTGAATTGGGCTCTTGGAGGGCAGAAGTTGATATTCCCCATTTAAAACATGTAAGGGATCAGATAAGAGATGTTGTTGGCAAGTCTGAGCATACTCTTGTTGTGAGCTGCTTGAAACGAGGCTGTCACAGGTTGGCCAATGATCTTTGCGCAGATTTTGATTTGGCTATAAAGTTTAGTTTTAAGTTTTACAGATAGACTACTGAGCCAGGCTGTGATGCAGTACTTCAGGACACACTCTGAATCACTGAACTGAAAAATAGAAAAATAATCTGGCTACTGGCTCCAAATGATCTGAGTCTGCGAAGAAAGTAAATGCGCTGCTGTATATTCTTACAAGTAAATTCAATGTGAGGGGTCCATGATAGGGTGGAGTCTATCATAACTCCCAGGTATTTGTATGAAGAGACCTGTTTAATATAGAAACCCAACAGTAGGAGAAGCAGATGGCAAGCCTGCAAGCTCAATTATACAAGTGATAGTAAAGTACACATAGTCGTCATTACACTTGAGCAGGATATGATTGGGTGCATTTTCATCTCGCATGTCTCTCAGGACTAGATAGCAGCCACAATAGCACCTATCTTAAACAGCCACTACAATTACTCTGAGTGGACCAGTGATGTCTGCAGGGGGCAGCTGATTTGATTAGATCAAGTGGACGGCAATAATGTCAGAGAAAGCACTCTCTGTCATTTTTGTAGCACTCAAATTAGTCACTTTAACTTTCTTCGGTTTTAAAATAGACCTCGGAGAGACTTTAAAGGCCAGGAGGACCTATTTTCTCAACCGGCTTTTTGTTATGAGCAATGACGTCCCGCATGATTGGATCACAACATTTTCTGCCAAAGTCAGAACAGCTTTGTTTATTTTACAGGACTCCTGATTCCTGTTTTGTGTTGTTCTCACTGGTTTGAAGTGGGCGGGGCTGAGTTTGATAAAGGTGATGTCACCGTCCGTGCGCCAATCGGGTTACAGCAACATTTTAATCCAAAGTCTGACGACAGTTGTGAGGTTGTCTGCTTATGTTGCCAGGCCTCCTGTCTGTCTGGATCGACTTGGATCAAACCACACCAACACAGTCCTGATGACGCAGATCAGTTGAGATTTGAATGTAAAAACTCTTAAAGGAGCAGTGTGTAACATTTCGGGGGATCTATTAGCAGAAATGGAATATGATATTCATAACTATGTTTTCATTAGTGTATAATCACCTGAAACTAACAATTGTTGTGTTTTTGTTATAGCTTAGAATGATCGCTTCATATCTACATACGGAGCAGGTCCTCTTCAGAGAGTCCGCCATGTTGCTCCCAGAACGGACAAACCAAACACTGGCTTTAGAGAGAGCCTCTCATGTTTTTACGTTACCTGACGGCCACCGTAGTTCTCCAACACGCTTGTGAAACTGCGGTAACGTGAGCCGCAGAGTGCAAAACTGTGGTACCGCCGCAGCCGCCATCTGACTTCCGTTGCTCCTCAAGTAGTGTTATTATGGTAAGGACGGCCTCTGAGCGAGGCGAAACGGCGTTACCACGGTTTTGCACTCGGCAGCTCACGTTACCGCCATCTTGGAAAGGTAGGAGTGAGCGAAGGGGTACTCAGATGGTTGCAATCTGCAACCACACCACTATAGATGCCGCCAAATCCCACACACTGTCCCTTTAATACATTTTAACTAAGAATGTTTTATTTTAGAGACATATTGCTTACTTATCCATAAATATGTAATGTTATCAAGACAAAATTAAGAAATGAAACCAACTATACATAATAATCATCATCACCATAATAATCATAATTAAATATCTGCTACCAATATCAACATTCACTAACACAACTCAAGATCAGAGTTGAACTTGGCAAGCTACCCGGCTTGGACATATTATTCAGAACACTTTAAGCAATTAAATGAAAACTATTCCCTCCTTCCAAACCAATCATTCCGCCAAATGAATTCTTTAAATCAAAGCTATCATCTCCTATGAAACTAACCCTCAGATCCACTCTTTTAGCAGCACTGCAGAGCCTGATTGGTAAAAACTGATGAAAACCGACAACACTGCACCATACAACCTGACCATTATAGATTGTCCCCCTGCATCCTAATTTTAGACACAAATCATATCAACTCCATCCACCGTTATTGGTCAGAGTGGTCCCCTTGACACCACCCCTACAATGTCAGTGATCTCAGCAAGCTTCAAACTTCCAAACATGCTAGTAAACAAATTTGACTCTCATTAACTGTAGCTATATCATATTCCATTTCAACCAACTGAAGCTTCTCCTGTGTGTCATGTGTGTAGGAGAGCTACGGTGGCCGACACAAAAACACAAAGGGCCCTCTCTAGAGCTGTTGTAAGAGTAGCATAGGTCATTTGGTGCAGAGTCAGTATTTAAAGTGTGTGTGTGGGAGGGAAGTGAGTGGTGAAGCAAGAGAGAAAGTGGCAGCAACGGGAGCGAGGAACTTTATTGATCCGGGCCAAGCCGTCCTGGACTACAGTAGAAACATGGCGTACTCCGTGGAGAGAATATTCTTATCTTCAGGTGATTATACACTGAAGAAAACATACTTATTAATATTATTTTCCATTTCTGCCAATAGATCCCCGTAATTGCTACCCACTGGTCCTTTAATTGGAAACATAAATATATTATATACTATATATTCAACTCTCTAGGTAGAGCTGACAAGTGATCATCCTGCCCTTTAACCGGTATTAATAAGATTATTGTTTTGGCCATCCGTGCTCCAGAGTTAATGCACACATGCACTCACACATCAATATTTTCTATAGCCTATGGCTAGCTGTCTTCTCGTCTTGAATGTCTTCTTGTTGTTGGTTTAATAAAAAAGAACAAAAATCAAACACACACATCATAGGATGTGAGTAAAAAAACATTTTTTTTGATCTGACAAATCCAAATTCTGTCCGACTTCATGTTCTGTGTGCACATAGTTTGCTTCTTTTTAGTGCACGAGAGATGTTTTGACCATGTTTTGGAGTTCAAAAAAGGGCAAGACATTATTGCACGAGTGCATTTGAAGAGAAGAAAATTCAACAAATATCTCCAAAAGAATTTGGAGTGATGGGGAGTCCTATTAACGCTGTGAAAAACTGAAGAGTGCAGCTGTTTGCTTCTGTTGTGCCGAAGGACTCTACTCCATAAATGCAGTGTCGTTTTGACTGGTGTTTTTCTATTTAGAAATGTGATGCGATTATAAAAGACATCACCGCTGTGCTCTGATTTAATGTAGATGTTCAAATTTGTAGAAATATAAATACTTTCTGATTTATAGGCTATAACTCTTAACTGCGGTTTATGTTCCTACTCTTAAATGAAGGTCATTCATTGTAAGTTTAAGACATCCTCCGCGGGGTTATTGCGCAGTTCAAGTAGCTCATTTAAATGAATGAACTTCAAAGGTAGCATTGCACCAGGTCTGAAATCCTGTATCATTATCTGGGATCTAAATGCTCTTCAAGTGAAGTCCTGATCACAATCTTGGCATTGTTGATCTTTTAAAGAAAACCTCTCCTACGTTTGCGGCGAGGGATCTGCGTTATTGACACTTCCTTTCCTTTTAAGTGCATTGCATTGTGTGTTTGGCATTTGAACGTCAGCCAGAAAGTGAGAGGATCAAATATAGTCTTGTAACTGCACTGATCATCACCGAGGTTTGACCAGAGGGATGGACAACAGGGGAGTAAAGACGAGGGCAAGAACATAGGGAGGTGGCTCAGACGGGCTGTTTAATAGCGTTCTGAAACACTGATCACACCTCCATTTCAACATTTTTCCAAAACCACCCTCTGTTCTTACCCTGCAGTGTCTGTCATTTCTGTCTCACTCATTCAGTATGTCAGTTTCTTTCCTATATTGTCATCTACTGTCTTCTTTTTTATTCCATAACTCAATATCACTGCAATCATATCTGACAAATAGATCCTGATGCACTGGCCAGCTGCACTCAGGACCCCATCAGAAACCTATCAATCACATATATCACACACAGCTTCCCTTTCTTCCTTCCCTCCTTTTATTTTGAACCAGCTTGACCACTGAACACGCAGTCACGCCGGAGAATTTAGCCGTATCCTCCTCCTCTGCTCGCCACCATACCTGCAAGCATGACTTGCATTACAGATGAGCTGCGAGATCCAATTTGTTTGTGTTGAGATGACTCCAATTCCTTTGCCACAGAACATTAGGGCTGCAAATTAATATCCCTGGGCTCAGCGGCTCACAGGTCTGTTTCGCGACAGGAGACAGGCACACTGGGATAATGGCAGACGCATGGAGAGAATTCTTTAAGAACCGAAGCACCTCGTCTTTATAAACCCCCCTGTACTCCCCCGCCCACCACCTTTTTCCTTTTTCTTGCTTTCCCCTCATGGTTTCATCTGTCGCCTTTAGAGGCCTTCTCCCAAATGAGTTTAGAAGGTAGAGGCCTCATCTACAGTGTCGTGCTCAGAGTTACAACATCTAGAGTCACTCTTACCTCTCAGCAGACATTCACTTGGAAGAGTAGGGGGGGAATACAAATGAGCAATAATGTGAAAATAAAGTTTTGAGAAGCCCTAACTTCGATACAGCTGAGCCACATGATGGGGATGTTTACAGATGCTGGATGGTAATCACCAACGTATATCATCATACATTATGCAGTGTTTACATTGCATGTATTAAGTGTTTTAATGTGTGTATACGACATGTTGCGTTCATTTTTCTTGTTTCTTCATTGCAAAACACATTTGTGTTGACACATGGTAAAGGATATTAAATCATAGATGTATTATATATGCCATAATTTAGTTAAGTCACAACAGGAGAAATGTGCTGCTGGCAATACTGGCGAGGAACGCCATCTGCCCTTAAACCTAAACATTGATTATGCTTCTTAACTTAAGGTGCTTGTATTTACTATAAGGACTGTTATATGGCTGTTGCTTTGTGGTGTGTATATATAGGAATTTAGTTTCATATATTATACTACATTTTAGAAATAGTTTGACGATAGTTTGGGAAATGTTTTCGCTTTCTTGCCGAGAGTAAGATGTGTCGGTAAGGTTTAGGGGACAAAACTACTTGGTTAGGGCTAGAAAAACATCATGGTTTGGCTTAAAAAAAAATATGCATGTACAGTCGGCAGTAAAAAATCACTCAACTTTTGGTTTCACACGGGGCAACAATGTCGGCCCCCGGAGTAAAAGTCCTTTGTTTGTTTGACCCATCAACCTCCCCTCCCAACCGGTCGTATCTAGAAGGTAACCCCCAAGTTGCGAAAATGTCCGAAAAACTCTCGCTGCCTGACGACCAATCCAAACCTTAACCATCTCGCGAGTGTTTCGCAACTTGGGGGCTAACTTCTAGACATGACCCTCTCAACCACCCTTAGTGTACTTCTCACTTTTAATACTAAGTCAGTTGCTCTGAGTGTCTAATAATGATGCGGATGGGTTTACAGTGGAGTTAGTTGAAAGCTCGGTGTGTCTCAAACAGACCCTAAAGGGTGTCTTGTGCATCGGCATCAAGAAGCTGAGGGCCACTGCACAATTATTGGTATTTGACACCCTGGGAGTGAGACCAGGCTGCCATGAAATAGTCTCCCATAAATTGAATAATTGTCATTTTTTGTCTTTTGTACGGATTAAACAAAAAGGATATTATGTACTAATTTGCTTAATTAGCTTTAGGAGGATATCTTTACCTAGACCTTTCCAGACCAGCTCTTCCCCCCTGCTTCTGTATGTCTGTACAGCTACATATTTACTGCACAGATATGAGAGTGCAATGTTCTCATCTAACTCTCTACAAGAAAACAAATAAATGTATTTCCCTAAATGTTTAACTATCTCTTTAAAGGAGAACTTAGGGGAGCACTAAAAACACAAACAATTATACCAATAATACACAACAGCTGCTATTTGTCTGTGATTAATTCAATTAGCTGCCCTGCAATATATGAATAGAGAAAAGTTACTTTATGGTAATGAAAGTTTCAAATATGAAAGTAAACTATGTGTATAATATTCTACAAGTTGCATAGACTATGCTTCATGTTAAATTCACCACAAGATATTCACAACTCTCAGGCTAAAGTGTTGTCTCATGGTAATAGCTGCAAGGTGGGTAGAGTCTAACCTTCGCTTCATGTTGCAGAAAGAGCTGAAGGTTTGTATGCAGCATACTAACAACAAGCACCTCGAGGTAAACAAAAAAAAAGATTTTGTGGGCTTTAAACTCTCTGCTGGTAAGATCAGTAGGTAAGAGCCCTCTATAGCATAGCACCTACACACCAGTGCTGCAGTTTCTAAGAGAATTTCTAGCTGTGAATAGAGACAGAATTGTTGCCTGCGTGCTATCTACAACACCATTGTCGTCCCTCTGAACTTGGCACAAACCAAACCAGTATGTTTTAATTGCTCTCTCATCTTCTTTGACTTGAAATTCGTTTGAATGCAAGACACTTGCCTCTATAATTTAAATGGAAACCCATTCATTTTTAGAGGTTACTCTAACTTTGTTTGTACATTCATGGGATTCTACAATGAATGAGAGCAGATCACAGAGGCTTTTCAAACGGCGCTTTGTGTTCTCACCACCAAACGAAATAGAGAACAAAAAAGGGTCTGAAAATAATCAAGCTAGACGTGGACCCATCCTTGGTGCTGAACACACACTGCTCTAAAAGATGACTTTGAAAGTCTTTCATGAATTGTGTTGTCATTTGAATATGAAGGGAGCAGTCATAGCAGATTATTGGAAAAAGCACTGAGGCTGTCAAGACAAAGTGTGTCTAAACATATCTCTCCACTCCAGCTATGTCTTTAACGTACATTCGTGGCGAGTCCTCAATAATGCTTTCTTTCTTTGCCCGCCCGCATGTCAGATATTAACTGTTTTTACGCTCATTTTCTGTTTATAGTAACTGGCCTTTCACTAATGAGCTTTATTGGAATCCATGAAGCCTCTCATTTTAAGTTTCTCGCCTCTTTGTTGAGAGTGACATTTTGCCCACTTATTGCCTTTAAAAACCATGCAGCAATTTCCATTTTCCACCAGAGGTCCATTTATTTTTTGTCTATTAGATTGCTAAAAATAACTCTTCAATATACTATCTCTAGTCTGAGTACCATCACACCTCTGGGTATTTAGTGTTCTCATTAAAGAAGGGTAACTACTCACTTGTGCAATTAAAAGTAAGTTTTAATTGCTAATACCAACATAGTTTTCAGATTGCTTCTTTATTTTCACTTCTAAAATTGCCCTATATGGAGGACATATTCTCCTGTTAACCACACAGACATATAAGTAAGTTATTCAAATTTTCATATCTCTTTCAAAACTGTTCAGATGAATGAATTCTGCCGCATGAAAGTGGAAGTAGGAGTAGAGTTAATTCAGGCACATAGACCTAATCAGACTGAGATTAATCCTTTACCACAAAATCTCTTGTCAGAGCAAACTGAACATGGTTTGGTGGTTCAACTGTGCATAGTAATTTTTCACTGTCAGTTGTTTTAATGAATACTTTTGAAGATAAGAGAATTAAATAATCACAGATTAGTTCAGCCACAAATGGAATAAACCTTTTCCAGTGTGTAACTGGCAGGACAGGCTCATGCGTTATGACAGATAAGGGTAAAGTAGCCGGGGAAATTACGGTCATTATGCTGCTCAGCAAGATGATCATACAATGAAGTGCTGGCATGAAGGAGATCCCTTTAATGATAGAGAAAGAGAGGGAGAATAGGGCGGAGTTGGCATGAAGGTGAACCTGTGAAGCTCCCGGCATGGCTCAAGGCTCAACCCTTGATCTGACAATGTGTGCGTGTGTATGTGTGTGTTTTCACATAAATCTAAGACCTATAATACATGTCAATGCATGCAAAGCACTGACCATTAAGCCTGCATTCTTTTCCTGGGTGTGTAAAATGGACAATGTTAATGTACGTATCAGTCTGGATGGTATTTTGCCTGCATTAAAGTGACAGTAGGCAGAATGTTTTTGGCATCATTGAGCAAAAATAACCCCTCAGCATATTGTAATTCAAGTGTTGTGAGAGAAAACTAGACTTCTCCACCTCCTCATGTCTCTGTTTTCAGGCTTTAAAAAATCTAGCCTGTGACGGAAGACTTTGGCCAATCGCAGGTAATTTCAGAGAGAGCGTTCCTATTGGCTGTTCATTCAACAGAGGCAGCTGATAATCACTTGCGAACTCCGACCAAATGGTCAAACTAGGCAGCGCTGATCAAATATGAATAAATATTCTGTTACTGTAATGCCTATTTCTCACGTAAAATGTTTTCAAAAACATCTTGTAGTGTACTGTATTGACAGCTGCTCAGAGACGGCAGGACTCCAGCTCGGCTCTGATTGATCGTTTTCCTCCGGTCTGTGAAATCTTGCAGATGCCATTAGGAGCACCGGAGGACACAGTGGCACATGATTTCTCATGCACTCCTGTCAGGATATAGTGACCCTTTTATAGCAATAACTTAATCATATTTGCTCAAATTCTACCCACTGCTGCTTTAAGCATATTAGGCCATATACCAGATACATTGCAAAGACACTACATCAGTTCTTTCGGACTATATCCCACGGATGGCTGCTCTCAACTCATCCTCCTCTTTGATCAGGACCCTCTCCATCTCTGTTGCATCACTGCCAGCCTTTGGGTGTCCTATTAAGCATCTCACTCTCTCTGGCTCTTTGATTCCACCACCTGCCTGCGTTTGTTGTGACTGTTTCAGCCACCAACCAGGCAGCACCTCAGCATGTGTGACCACAGATAACCCCAAGAGACTGCTTTACAAGCACACAAACCCGCCCACCAGTGAATATTGAACAACAAACTGAGCCATCGATGTTTCAGTCTCACCAACAAACGCCTCAGCGTGCATTCTAATGACTGCGGCAGCACAATCTCCTTGGCAACTAATTAAACTGTAAATTGAATTATCTTAATTGAAATATATTGCTGAAATGGTAGCGCAGCTGGATAGAGTGTGCCTCTATTATTAAGAGTCTTAATAGTCTATTTGTATCCCTTTTATCCTTATTTTCAGGGAAGGAAAACCTGCTTCTAAGAATCAGCATGGAAGCAGAGTCCAAATCAAACACATAGTTGCATATTTCAGTTGGCATGGTATCTTACAAGAAGGGTGCCTGTCAGAATACCGGGCCTAATTTTGCCGTCCCCTAGTGCTGCTCAGCAAAGCCTCCTGCGGCTGTCTCTGACTTGATCCTGGATACATGATTGGCAACTGTTTAATGAGGACCTGTGTACCTTTGATTACTAGACCCCACTAATGAACAGCGTGTCAGTTTTGCCCTATTAGCAGAGGATACAGTGCTGGCTACCCTGGGTAATCAGTAGAGCAGCGTGTCCAAATGCCAGTCAAAAGGGCACAATTGATATTTTATGCGACTCCCTGTGGAAAATCCTAATCATCAGTTCGGTCTTTTAGATAATATTTCTCTGTGGTGATGTCATCTGCTCTGTCATAAGTGGCTGGAACTGATTTTAACACTGTGATAACATGGTTGTAGTTACTGATTCCCTCCCGATATTTATCACATACTTCAACAACCTTGCTGACTTTATGTTTTTTTTTCTTTTCTTTTCTCAAATCAGGAGTGACATACAGAGATATTCTAGCTTGCGTTGGAAAATGGAAAGACTGCAGCTCTTGCAGAATTTGGAACATCATTCCTTTACAGGGAGTCATGAAGGACAGTAGTCTTATTAAGTAGTCAGGGTTATATCCAGGTCACTATGGAAAGGAATGAAGGCAGATGCTGAATGAAGGTTGTCAAGCTTTGCACCTATATTTTGGAAGATAACACATATTCTTCCTGAGTATATTGGCTATTAAATTCAAGGTGCTTTCTGCCTCTAAAACGTCTCTTATTAAACCTTTCTTTTAAAAAAATCTAACCTCAGCAGGTATGAATAACATCAGATCAAATTCTCAGCTAACATTCATCCTAAAAATCTTTGAATGTTGCTATAATTGCTAGATTACCATGCTTCGAATAACCTTTTTGAGTATTTTCAGTCAGATTTGACTCATGGACGCACTGAAACTGCCTGAAATGGCCTTGATGAGGAGTGATAGCAGACGATGCATTTCTCACCACCAACTCCTTGGAAACCTCAGTTTTAGTTCTCCTTGATCCAAGCACAGGGTTTGTACCATCAGTTATAACATTTACTAAATTAACTTGGAATTGAATATCAAATTAGCGTCAGCACTTTAATGATTTCAGTCCTACCTAAAAAAAAAAAAATAAAGTAGCAATTAGTCGCCATATTGTTAGATATAGTATTCCTCAATGCTCATGTAAATTCTCAGTGATTGCATTTACATTTTAGGCATAAAATTCTGCTTGTATGCAGATGACACTCAGCTGTATGTTGCCTTAGTCCAAATGATCGCTCAGAGCTGTGTGATCTGTTGGCTTTCCCCTCACAGGGGTCGGTTGTCTCTGCTTCCAGGATCTAGTACTTATCTTCTTTCTTAGGCTTTCAAGCTCACATTTTGATTTTCAAGATTTTAACAACCTCTGCAATGTAATACACACCCCGTGGGTTAACCAGGTTATTATAGTTTATTTTTTATTTATGTTTAAATTTATTTATTTATTTACTCAGAGGGAAATACTTCATAGTCATCTACTCATTTGCATTACTTCCCCGATTGTTCTTTTTCCTTTCTATTACCACATAACAGCCCTGTCTCCTTCCCAAACAATGAAATTACATTGTGAATTACGTTTGTTTTTGACATATCATAAATACGTTTCTAATGATAATCCACAGATGTCCGTGTGAAACGAAAAGTGTACATTAACTTATTTTAGTTGACATCTGCAGCTTAAATAACGTGACAAATTTTGTCATTTTAAGCTATACCGTGAGGATTTTTACTAAACCTAACCAAGTAGTTTTGTTGCGTTTTTGTTTTGATTTGTTTAAATTTACCTTATCCAAGTGTTTAGAACTATTTAAAACTGCGACCGTAATCAAAGAGAAAATATGGTTCCCATGAAATATAATTGAGAATGCAGTTTAGTTGTATGGGAACATCATTTTGTATGAGAAAGGGTTGCACATATGCATGTTTGGGCTATCAATATTTTGATTGTTGAAATTTATGGTCAAAAAAGTCTCCCTATGCAGCATTAAACAAAAGCATGAATACATAAGATACACATGAAATTTGGCTTAAACAAATTAGATATTTTTTAAAAATCTGAGTATATATTGGGGAACTTCAGTAAGGACTGAAAGCAATGAGTTAATTGTGATATTAAACATACAGTAAAAAAATAAACTCTGCTTTCGAGTTGACATAAAAAAATGTCAGATTGAAGGGGTTTGAAACATACTGGCATATTTTTAGCATCATTATCCTTTACTGACAATGCAAATCTGCCTTACTTGTGCAGAAAGGTGGTTATTGGAGTCACCTTCATTGTGGGCAGACATCTGAAGAAATCTCTCGATGAGTCAGAATGCACAATGAGGGACTGCAGCAGGAATATTCACAGCTGAGTGCGGAAGGAGGCAAGGGAGTCTAATCACCAGGCAAGACTGCGCTCTGAAACACACACACACAAACACACACACCTGGAGAGACCAGAATTACTGCAAAACAAGACACAATCAGGACCATGCTTCACTGGTCTCTAGCTCAAATTGCTTCTAGTGCTGAGCTCATTTTGACATTAATACAAAATTAATGTGAACTTTACTTGCACTGTTTTCTCTAAAACTTTGACATTTTACTTATTTAAGCTAAATGTGTAGATGGGGCTATTTCTGCAAATAGAACAAGTAGTTCCAAATATGTATTTCCAGTGTATTAAGATATTAAAGTTAGGGTTGGTGACATTGAGAAACTAGTAAGAGTATGCTAGATTTAAAGAAAAATATTCAATTTAAAAACCCAGTCCAGTGTTGCTAACTCTTTTCCAAAGCAGCAAAGCTCCAAAAGTCGCTAAAGATTGTCGCCAAGTCAGCAACACTTACAGCCCGTCTTTTCAGGTATCCCTCCAAAGCTACTCCCCCAAAATTATCATAATGAATGTAATCAATGAACATGGTTATTGCTAGTACTCACAGCTGTTGATCAATGAGTGCACAGGCAGGTAGCCTATCCAATCATTTCATATGAAATGATTGGACAAGTTTTTTTGTCACGTAAGTTACATACTTCAGTTACGCCACTTCTGAAGTTATTTTAAGCCAAACTATGATCATTCCCTAAACCTAACTGAGAAGATTTCTTGCCTAAACCTATTTTGTCACGTCAGTCGTTAGTCATGTGACTCTTTAGTATCGTTAGTCCCGTGAGCCGTTAGTCAGTGACGTTAACATCAACCACGACCTTTTCCTAAACCTAACTAAGTGGTTGTGTTGCCTAAACCTAACTTCCTATGAAAACGGAAGATTATTTTGAAAAGACACTATGCATGTAATGAGCGTATATAAACACGTTATCCCTGACAAGGGAGGGTACCCAGTTTGACAGTCTCTGATGCCAAGGGGCACTGACCAAGCTGCGGTATTTGACGAGTTGGGAGTGAGAATGTGTTGACACATTCATGCTTCCTAGAGGATGTACCCTTTTCCATTTTGGATACTCTATGAACTGTCCTATTGCGCCACCCTGAGGTCAAAATGTCAGCTTTGTTCACTTGATAATGCACCATGCATATTAGTTTTTAGCACATTCATATGGGAGTATGAATGATAAACTATTTTGATTTTAATGACGCCAAGCCTTTTCTCTAGTGTCACTTACAAGAGAAAATGTTTATCCTGGGAAAGCTCTGGCATCAATATGTTATTTGTACCAACATGAATCCAACAGTTTCGTAAAGAACACTGCAGCCCTTAGGGTCCGCAACAGAGCTTTGGACTTTCAGTCTTGTTTGTATGTATATCCTGCTCTCTCATACACCAAACTATTCAGGGAGTGAGTCACTCCCTGTATCCGTTGTCAGAAATAATGTCGGAGCACTCAGCATCATTTCAGTGATAATCTACGACATACCTGGAGTAGGGTGGTGCAGGAATACTGATAACATCTGACTGTTATCAAACACGATAAAAAAAAAAACAACACGGATGAATAAATCTCCTCGATGACAGGACTAATGGTTTGGCAGCTGTATTAATCAATCCTCATCTGTGAAAAATGGCAGATTTATGATATTCGCACAGAGCCGTGCTTGTCTCTGTCGGTCTGCCGAACCGAAAATGATGTGTAAGAAATTGCAATTGATTTAGTTTTGTACACAACATGCAGACGTCCTAATTATTGATGAGATACCTTATATGAACTCTCTTGGTGTGTTTTCTATTGAATTATGAATTTGACCTACCAAGAGGAAAGTTGAAAAGAACGAAACTAAGTAAGTAAGAATGTTGTAAGAACGTAATTATCTGTCTACTTGGATATATAAGAATGATCTAGGTTATATTCTCTATTTATATTGTGTATAGTAGAGGATAGGATCGCAAATGACAAAGGAATAATGCTTTTGAGAGAAAAATTCTCTATGGTCTATGGCCTCTACAGTCCAGCACATTGTGAGAAGTCAACCAAACTTTCATTCTTTCTTTCAACTTCCTTGCTGCTGTTCCACATTGGTGACCTTGTTGCAAGCTGCTTTATAGAAGAAGTAATTTACTTACAGGGCAACCACTCGAATCTCCAACCTTCTCACCCGCTTGCTCTACTCCTCTGTCTCAAAACATTTAATACACCGCGGCGTTATGCATGGACCAACACAAAGTCTGACATTTTAATTGAATTTACAAAGTAAAGGCCTTGACAGCCAAATTCTCTCAGCATGGTATAGTAACTCCAAGTTAAATTTTATTTCCAATATCGGCCAACCTCAGGCTGAGTCGTTCAGTCATAATCTCGGTAACCGGAGGGTGCCATCACTTTCTGCAAAGTGAGAGGAAATTCATTGCTCCACGCATAACCTCCTTTAGTCGTCAATATCTTTTACAAAGAGATTAGGCTATATGAGACACGCTAAATGACGCTTTAATTGAATTGGGGCATTAACAAGAAGCATATGTCCACAAACCTATATTCATTCCTATCAACCCCATATTTCATGTAACCCAGTTGTGAGTATGTGCTGTTATAACTGTGGACCACAAAATCACAGTGCACTGAAGAGATGTAAATGTGTCACTATGTAAATGAATGGGCCTCCATATTTGGAATAGAACTGCAATTCTTGACAGCTTGATTTTCACCAGAGCAATTTTGTCCTTTTATATTAAGGCAAACACTGGAAAAAATAGGGAAAATT
Organism: Sebastes umbrosus; assembly: GCF_015220745.1. Taxonomy (NCBI): domain Eukaryota; kingdom Metazoa; phylum Chordata; class Actinopteri; order Perciformes; family Sebastidae; genus Sebastes; species Sebastes umbrosus. The sequence goes on along the minus strand of NC_051286.1, from coordinate 17,949,732 downwards.
AGTAACTGTAACAACATATTCTCATACAACAGTTCGTATGATATCTTACGAAAAAGTTATTCCTCCTTTTTTGTTCGTTTTCCCACGAATGTCTTGCAAAACGTGTCAATTTCCACTCGTTACATGCATACAGTCTTTTCAAAATAAACTTCCGTTTTCATAAAAAAGTTAGGTTTAGGAAACACAACCACTTAGTTAGGTTTAGGAAAAGGTCTTGGTTGATATTAACATCACTGACTAACGGCTCACGGTAACGATACTAACGAGTGTGAGGAACATGAGACACATATTTCATGGAAATCCAACCATTAAATTTAAAGTTACATTGTCCCTGGTGAAATTTTAGACAAGAGGTCATGGGGGTCACCAAAATCATTAAGAATCATCATCTGTGGCCTATGATCGCGGTACATAGAGCTCTATTGCTGTATATACTTTATATATTGTGATGTTTTAAATGTGTCTACTGCTGTTTTAATGCACTAGTTGTATCTATGTTCTAATGTCTTGTATGGACTTGCCTTCTGTCGCTGCCTCTTGGCCAGGTCGTCGTAAATGAGAATTGGTTCTCAATTGACTTCTCTGGTTAAATAAAGATAGACTAAAAGTAAAATAAAAGAACGCAAAATCTGATGCTAATCTGGCAGGTAGTGATGAACATAACAGATCTCGCTCTTGACTAGAGGGGACACATGGACAGACAGTGGACAGAGGACTTTAGAGTAAATAAGCATGCTTGAAAACATGAGAAACAACGCCATCAAAGCTACAAATTCAGATGTTTCATTGTTTTTCTCCGAGTGGCAACTAGGAAGAGTTTTTGATGCTACCTGTACATTATGTCCCTTTTATTCACTGCGTCTCTTTGCATCTCAATTTTGTCCACTAAGTAAAACCGTTTGGGTTTAACTATCAAAAATGTGAGCCAAACGTTTAATGTTCATACAGTGCTGCATATTACACACAGCTGTTAGAACACACTGTGCAGTTTTTGTGCCACGCTTGCAAAAAAAAAGGAAAATACTTGGGTTTAAGCTTTTTATGTGTGTGTTAATCTTTCTCAGACATCTAAGTTATATATAGTATTTTTCCCAAATCAGCACAATATTGATATTGAGCAATCCGGGCAAAAATAGAATAATGTTTGCTTGTTTATGTCAACACCGTCCCACTCTGCTCCTGCTTTCCAAAAATCCTCATCCCTGAGCAGGCAGAGGCAATTTTCGCTCCATTATGTTGTGAAAAGCTGAACAGGCTAAATGAACCAGCCCAGAACAAGCCAAGCCATTTAAATGGCTTTACGTGTAAAGGCTATTTTTAAAACGGCACAACATTGTCTTCCAAATTGGCCGTTTAAATCAGCTTGTTGTCTTCTAGTGCTGTATTTCACCAGTGTTTATATATAGGCTGCAAATGCACGTATAAGCACACCTTTCCTTCACCACAAATGTTGTGTTTTCCCTCTTTCTCTCGAGCAAAAATAATCACAATAGCCAGTAGAAGACACATAAATGCCGGCTTTCCTGAGTGACAGATAGAGATTGGCAGTGTCTGCTTAAAATAGGATGTTATGAGAGGCGGCATTTTTGGCATCGGGGTTTGATGTGTTTTGTTTTCTTGTCTATCCCTCCCGTCTGGGTCTTTGTGTCTTTGCTGAGACTTCTTTTTGTTTCTAAAAGATGCTTTTTCATTACAAACAGACATTTGTCAGAGGAATTGCTACTGATGCAAGCTATTCAAGCAGTCATTCAACTGACAAGTCATGTCACATGTCTTCTTTGTCTTTCCTTTGCTCTTTGCAATAATCCGTATCATTGCGAGCATATCGGGAATACACATATTTTATGATGCAGGGCAAGTAAATGAATAATGGAATCAATGACTCGAAATAGAAGTAATTGAATTTTTTTTTTTTTCGTGTTCCTGCCCAATTCAGCATATTACAACACTAATAGAGTATATGAAACATTACAGACTTGTTGGCATGAAACTAGTGTTCGGTTGAAAGCAAAATAATCAGGGGCGTTCCATTAATTGTAATTCCAGCAATAAATCAAAAGATAATTACCGGGAATAAAACTTATATTTCACTGCAGTTGTCAAAAGATTCAGATTTGATGCTGGGTGTGTATAATCAGTCATCTTATGGAGAACACCATTCATTTTAGTTACCACTTTTATTTTCCCATTAAACAGATGTTCTGTTTACTTCGAAGGGAATCAGCCTTTCACTGTAGATCATTATAGATTCATTTGCATGAGCCTCATATGCTAAACCTACCGACATGTTTTTACTCCCCGAAGGATACATTCTCCTGTAAAGTCCTTTAGGCTACAGCCCAGCTGGACATAGGATAACTGAGAGTTTTCATTTGAATTTTCTCCATCTGACAAGTCTGTGATTAAAACAAAGGAGATGTTTCTGCAATACCTTTGCCGCTGTTGCTTGGCATTTCAACTAAGTCATAGGGGGCATGTTATGGGAAATGACAGACTAGTGCAGGAGTGAACGAAGCCTCCAGTGTTCTGTGTCTGGAACAAGAGGCGGGAGTCTCTGTGCACAGAGATAAATTTAGGAGAGAAAATGTCAACTTCTGTTGTGTGCAAGATTTTAAAATGCACCGGAGATGTGAAGGTGAGGCTGGAGCAGCATCTCCTGGTTATCACACAAACTCACCAAGAAAGAAACGACCTACAATGTTATTATAGTGTTTGATTCTTCCGGCAGTGCCGTGAAACAGGAATCTTCAGCCTAATCTTTTCAGCTTTTCAGCTTTTCAGCTTTTTTCCACCATGTTTCTACAGTAGCCCAGAATAGACAAACCAAACATTGGCTCTAGAGAGAGCCTTTCACGTTTTTACTAGGGATGTCAATCAATTAAAATATTTAATCACTATGAAACGCATGATTGTCCATAGTTAATCGTGATAAATCGTAAATTAATCACACATTTTTTTGTCTGTTCAAAATGTACCTTAAAGGGAGATTTGTCAAGTATTTAATACTCTTATCAACATGGGAGTGGACAAATATGCTTGCTTTATGCAAATGTATGTATATATTTATTTTTGCGAAATCAATTAACAACACAAAACAATGACAAATATTGCCCAGAAACCCTCACAGGTACTGCATTTATTATAAAAAATATGCTCAAATCATAACGTGGCAAACTGCAGCCCAACAGGCAACAACAGCTGTCAGTGTGTCAGTGTGCTGACTTGACTATGACTTGTCCCAAACTGCATGTGATTATCATGCCTGCCTGGAATTTACAATGGCTACTAATCACTTTAATTAAATGTAAATGATGAGAAATCTTAATTACCTAATCAATCAATTAGCTAATCATGCGAGGACACTTTATCCTCAGTGCTGGGACAAAGGGACATTTGACTTGTAAGAAAAATATCCACACTGGCCACAAATTAGGTAAGACAGGCTTGTAGTCACTATAGCAACATGTTGTGACAGGAGTTATTTTCATACCAGCAGTTGGCTCGCTCATAATACAGCACGCTGATTAGTTTAATGGAATATTAGCATAAAGACGGTGGCAATGTCCCTGGATGAAATTACAGGCGTGACACGGTGGCCAAATATGTTTTCCTCCCTGATTAAAGGGTGAGATCTCGCTGGACTCATAAAGTTATAAAGACAAGCATTGTGATTTGCATTATTTTAGCATATCACAGAAAGGATTATTTACGACAGCTGGGCAAAAAGTCCATGGATACAGCCTCCTTTGATGGTTGTGTGCTTGTTCAGCTCCCAGGAATAGACATTTTCATCCACTTTTAATACATATCATAGACAGACAGGGGTATATTAAAAGTGATTATAAATTGTTGTTTGCCATCTGCTGATCCAACGGACAGGACATCCAATATATCACATCCTCCCATTGTGTCTGTAGCATACCCAAAGGCGTTTCATGTCTGCAGGGGCAGATAGCAGCGAATATGACCAAGCATACAAGTCATTTCTAATGAATTGCTGTGCACCCAGACCCCTCCCTTCTGCTGCTTTCAATCTTTTTCACTCTCCTCCTCTTATGCTTTTCAGAAATAAATACGATAGAGCTGAGTTGTCTACATGCCTCCATTACTATATCTAAGCCCCCCAACCCCCTCTCTTCCATCAACACCCTCTGATATCGGAGGCAAACGAGAGGAAAGAAATGCGATGTTCGTTTAATGATTTCGAGAAAATTATAAAGGCAGCACACACTCTGAAAGCTTTTGTGAGCCTATTCTTTGATGAAGCATTGCACAGGCGCGCACACAGATTGCGAGAAAAAAAAAAAAAAAAAAAAGTTTATTTATTAAATGGATTGGTTTCATTTGCCTCCGAGGCAGTTTGCATTATCGTTGGTATGATAATACCGAACCCCTCTGGCTGAGATTGCCTTGGAGATAAAAAGTATGCTTTTATGTATTCTCGCAAATGTTCATTACAGTGTGTGAAAGGGAAACAAATCAAAGGACAGACTAAACCCGCAAGGACGAACGAGGAAGAGCAATGGCGGCGGCGATATGTGGTAAACAACGAGTGAATAAAGCACTTTAGAGTCATTTAAAAAGCCCCTCCTTTAGCACGGAGCAGGTTGTTTTTCCCTCGCTGGAAAACTCCTAGAACCAGGGGAGTTGGGCAATTCATCATACACAAGAAATGCATTGACACATGCCCGGTGTACTCTCGGTGGCCCAGAAACCCACAAACTGTAACACAAAGTATTAAAAGGATGCAGTATGTGCCTTATCGTTCAACTCAAGCATACAGGGGATGTGTTCGACACCGTTTTCCCATGAGGTGCTGTTACATATTCTGCTCTTTCCTTCGCACACTCGTCATCAGAGGGACTATAAATAAAAAAAGACAAGATCGACACTTTGCGGATTGGACTATTGTGCTGATAAAGCAGGATTAATATTGATATGGTTTCGTCAACTTAACTTTTTGGCCTGCTTGGCATGTGGAGGGAAATGGCTGTTCTCTGTTCTCGTCCCCTAATGAGTGCACGGTCTATTGGATGCTATACTGATGCGCCATCAAAGAGAATGATCATCATTGGCACACACTTCATTTACCTCCTCATTTCTCTGTCTTATATTCTCTTTGCCTCCTCTCTCCCCCTCACTCTATGTTTTGCTCTCACCCTCTTGTTCCCGTCTCCCTCGCCTCCTCGCCCTCTCATGAGTAGCATACCTTGCTGCAGCTGCATTAGGGCCACTCTAATCTGTGTGGCGGGGTGGAATGGGATGTTCAATGGCTTTTTCTCGTTTCCTGGCTGAGAGGGCCGTGTAATGTGCTAATGGACTCCGCGGCTGCTGCCTGACCCCCACGGTACAGCGTGCAGACTCAGGGCTCACAGCTGTGCACCTCCCCCCCACACCCTCTCCCCTCTTGCTACTATCTCAGCCAGACAAGTGTGGCGTCGCTGGAAGTCTTTTTATAGTTGCAAAGAGAGTGGCCATCCACTTCCAAGGTCATTAGAGCTGCCCAGGTGAGGTGAGGGATCGCTTTGCTGCATGTCTGTGTGCTGTACAAGTAACAGGTTTGGATTGACTTGCCCTCTGACATAAAACTGTTAAGTAGGCTACTAGCACATTATCAGTATGATGTTAAGTTCCTTTAAAGAAAATTCAAGTAAACCTGAAGTATATAAACTATTAGTTTACTGAGAGTATACTTTCATAAACTAAGAAGTGGGCTAGAAGTTTATAACTAGTAAACTAGTTACTACCTGTAAGTTTATTTGTATAGTTGCAGTACAAAATACAATTTAGATGTAAACTATTTGTAAACTCAAAGTTTACTAGTGTTATAATTAAAGTATACTTAAAGTATACTTTCATGAACTGAAAAGTGGACTATTATAACATAACAAGTAAACTAACTATACAGTGTATATGTTTATTTGAGGTATACTTTAAAGTATAATTTCATAAACTAAAAAGTGGACTGGAAGTATTTACTTTTATACTTTTGTGCTCTTTCCCTTTCCTTTAGTGTGTTAGATAATTTTTTGTGCATGTCAAAAGTCTGCAAAGTTACAAATCCCAAAATTCACGCTGAAGGGATTTACTCTCCCCAACAGAATCAACTGAACTGCCTGAAACATCTTGCTTGCAGCCCCGCCTTTTCTTCCATAACGTGGTGATGTCACCAAGTAACACATTTGCATAATACCTGCCTAGCGGCTAGTTTGGCACGCCCTCAAACAAAGCTAGAGCAGAGCTGGAGCGGAGTCCGAAGACTTTGGTTCGGTTGACCAATCACAACAGAGTGGGCCAGTTGACCAATCAGAGCAGACTGAGCAGAAAGGAGCTCAAACAGAGCGTTTCAGACAGAGGGTGAAAAGATAATAAGAAAAATAATGTGTTTGTTGAACATTAAAGCATGAAACCACGTTCTAATAGAAACCCAAAGTACAAGTATGAACCTGAGAATGAACATAATAGGTCCTCTTTGAGGCATGGCGGTGACTTCAGACCGGCACGTTCACTCATTTGTCGGATACATTGTGTTCCCTTGTTTTATTACTGATTCATTATTATTCAGGCCGTGTGGCTTATTCAAAGGAAAGATGAAAATAATTTAGCCTTGTTCAAAAGAGCCATTGGTTATGCAGCACTTTATCTTTCTTTTTCTTTTTTTCGTTTTGTTGTTTTGTGGCATATTTTTTCTTGTTCTAGTGGGTAACCCTCAACTTAATGATGCAATGTCTAATCAATACTCTGTTTTCTTCATAGCTCTAACAGAGTTGACAGCAGACACATTATAGCCTTAGCTTCTGTTTACATTCACTATTTTTCATTGTTTTTCATCAGCATTCAACATAGAAGGGCCATACTGTAGATGAGACAATTGCACTACTCATTTCATATCACACCTGAGTCGTCTTATTCACATTTCTCACAATGTTGTAAATCAAAAGCAAGGTAGCAAACATGACTGGAGGGATTTTTACTGTTAGGTGTTGACTGAGGTTTGCCACAAAGGGCTAACTTACTCAGGGAAAAAATGGTCTAAAGCTAGATGTGAAGACTTTTTGGTGCTCTTCAGTGGTGGAAGAAGTATTGAAGATCTAACAATACCTCACTTAAAAAATACTCTGTTACAAGTAAAAGTCCTGCATTCCAAATCGTAATTATTTAAGTAAAAGTATTTAATAAGTATTATCAGAAAAAAATAATTTGACACAGTGCCCAGCCAAAATGGGCTCCATAAATGCTGGATTATACTACTGATGCAGTAACATGTATGTTTTAATTTTCACTCAATTTGTTGGGTAGTTTGATTTGATTTTTAACAATGCATTGTGTTTGAATGCTCCTTATAGGTTTTTAAAATCATCATGTAGAAAGTAACTGTACAGCTCTCAAATAATGTAATGGAAGAAAAGTGTAAAGTACCATCAAATTCTAATGCTCACTGATAATTGTGAGTACAGCACATGATTAAATGTACTTAGTTACTTGTTGCCACCACTGGTGCTCTTTTTTTTTATGTGCAGATCAGTTTGAAACAGTCCACAGAAGTAATGCCTTCATTATATCTTGTTCAGAGCTAAGGAAAGGAGAGCAGATGTGGAACGGGCTTAAATCTGTGAGAAGAATAACAACAAGAAAGTTGGAGTTTTAAAGAGTTTGAATGTCAGCAGCTCCTCTTTCTCTTTCGGACCTGATGTTGTTCATGGCATCGCAGATCCTGACTGAGATCTCAATTACGACGCGTGCTGAGCAGAGAGCGGTGTCATGATGGTTCCCTACTCCAAGTGTTTTTGGAGGTCTGATTTCAGACCACGAGCAATTCTAATCCCAGTGTGAGCTTGGCTCCTGGCCAAGTGGTTTGGCAGTTTGCAAGTGTGAACTGAATCTGATTTCCTTCCACCTCATGGGGCCTGGAGCCACATAGTCACACAATTCTCATTTAGGTGATTATTGTAATGTGGCCAGTTACCAATTTCCGTATAGTAATTTATGATTGCTATATGGCACTACTTCAGTCAGGTTTCTTTTTTTATCTGTTTTATAGTTCCCTGTGTCTGCTTTCTATATATAAGTAAAAAGTGTCCAGATTCACTTTCCCTGAAAGAAATTCTGGGAAATGTATGAAGTCATGATGAAGCAGATGAAGCAGGTTGACAGAAAGATATCACAACAAATAAGCAAATAATTACTCCTCAAATTCACTTAAAGGTTGGGTCCATTTGCATTCTTAGCCGTTAGCAAAAAGCAGTGACGTAGGTTACCAAAGTAAACTAATCAATAAGGTTAAGTTATTCAGCACTAGCTGAGTCAATAAGATAAGATAAGATATTCCTTTATTAGTCCCGCAGTCGGGACATTTGCAGTATACAGCAGCAAAGGGGATAGTGCAAAAAACAAGATGCATCAGCTAACACAGTAAAGAAGAGCTAAACAAAGTGTAACAAAATATGAACCATTTAAATAGAAGGAAGTATAAAAATAGGAGCAGTATATACAGTATTGACAATAAACAGACTATTAACAAAATAATGTTAGCTGTGTTAAGTTTGGAAATAACTGAAAAGGTTAGGTTTTTTAAGTGAGGTTGTATGTATGTATACTCCCGCATTCTGCAAGGTAAAATTACTGCTTTTGTCAATGGAGTCTGGTGGCTTTGAAAAGAGCGATATAACGACCTCAGTTCCCTGTCAGAAAGGGCTGTCTGATGGAGAGGAAAAGCGGCTATGGACAGGAGCAGCAGAAAAATCATTTTAGCCACCTAAAAAAAAATCAACATTAGTTTAAGTGTACGCCATATTTAGAAAATTGCCATTGTTTTATCTTGCCGACTTGTTTCTGACAGGGAACTGAAGCCGTTCGATATCGTTCTCTTCAAAGCCACCAGACTCCATTGACAAAAGCATACATTGTACCTATAGCAGAACACAGGAGTTGGTCTACGTCTGCCTCAATCACTTGGATTATTTGTGTTATTATGTGACTTTCAGATCCAAATTAATGTGGCGTCCACAGCAGTACACTGCCTGGCTTACATGCCTGAACTGCTGTCTACTTCTCCAGACTGGGAGTGTGCCAACTGCCATCTAAGTTACTGTATGTAACATTACTACACTGACTATAAGGATGTATATAAACTGTTCATTTAGCAGCGTCATCATGCAAAAACCTACGTCAGGTCACGTGGGAAAAAGTTTTTAGAAGGGTTTGGGAAAAATGACATTTTTGATGCTAAAACATACATACTGTACTTTGACCAAAATTTGAATGTTTGGATTTGAATACATAAGGAACACTACTGAAGCCACAGAATATTAATATAATGGACCTGCCATTGATAGTAACATTTTCTTTCACATGAATTGGAGAAGTCACATTCCTGACTTGATTGTACTGTAAGAAAATCCTTTCCACACACAAAAGGAATGAAAGGCCTCACTTTCTGCAAAAGCCTTTGCAATCTGTGGACCTCGGATGTACTGTTAAACAACAAACAAACTGAATAGAAAACATGTCCTCCTCGGAAGAGATAATAATGGGAAACAACTCTGACCTCTTATACAGCACCGTGCGTGTCTGTGGTCTTTGCCATCGCTAGAATAGGAAAGAAAAAACTCTCTTTATCGGTACAGAAAGTAATGATGGATGATCAGAGTGACCTGGACCCTGTTAATGTTTTATTGTTGTAAAAATGCTTGCTGAGATGAAAAGTCGGTGTTCTTTTACCTTAACAGCTCCCTCTAATGTCCATCATCACCTTTAAAAGAGCTCCAGGAAACCATCATCACACTTCGGAGCAGGATTTCTGCCTGACTCATGCGTGACCTTGGAACATCCTATCGGAGGGCTTAAAAGCACATATAACACAATTTTTATAGTTCTTTGACTACTCTGAAAAGTGGCCACACCATTTTAGCTTGTCCCTAAAGCCACTCATGGTGACCGCATGCAGAGCAGTGAACCAAATGGGATGCTGGCAGCCAGGGGCAGTGTGACATTTTGAGTCAGGATATTCGCAGTAACAGAGGCGGGGCAGGCCCACTGACGGAAGGGAGGCTGACGTGTGTTTGTGTGTTCATTGACACAGTATAGAAATTGTCAAAATTGTATATAAAAAATCAGAACACTAGTTCATAGTTATTAATTTTAGACCCTGTTTAATATCACTATATACTAACCTGTCAAATCTCTGTCTGAATTTAGATATTACATGCAGTTTACCAACAGTACTTACCACAGTCTAGCATGTAATATCACTTCAAAATATTTGATCATATCATATAATAACATACGTTCTTTTGTAGCTAGTCAACAGTGAGTTTCTGATATTTTTCTCATATGATAACTGTATAATATAGGGCTGTCAAAGTTAACGCGATAAATAACACTCCAAACTTGTGCTAAATTTTGGCGAGGACAAACTGTCATGGCCATTTTCAAAGGGGTCCCTTGACCTCTGACCTCAAGATATGTGAATGAAAATGGGTTCTATGGGTACCCACAAGTCTCCCCTTTACAGACATGCCCACTTTATGATAAGCACATGCAGTTCGTGGCAAGTCATAGTCAAGTCAGCACACTGACACACTGACAGCTGTTGCTGCCTGTTGGGCTTGAGTTTGCCATGTTATGATTTGAGCATATATTTTTTTATGCTAAATGCAGTACCTGTGAGGGTTTCTGGACAATATCTGTCATTATTTTGTGTTGTTAACTGACTTACAATAATAATAAATATTTTATCGGTTGACAACCCTAGTATAATATTATAGGAACTGGCATTCTATGCATAGAGTTTTTCCAGATAACAGGGAAGAAATTTGTCAGCCAGTGACAGGTGCCAGAGTAAGCAGAATATGCATAAAATATCACCACACCCAGCCCGGTGTTACTGGCCTTTACTACTACTTTACCCCTGAGAAACAAGAGGCCATGCAATCCACACAGTAATATACCAAACAGAAATGTTATAGAAATATTAATTTATGCCAACCACAAGCAAATGACGACAGCAGTAGTTGGCAAACAGCCAATAGAATTGCAGTGGGGCAACAGGCAAAGCCCCACTTGGCATCAATTTAATGCCGTCTGCTTTTATTGTCGAAGGCTCTGGGCATGCATATTGTTGTTTTCCCACAATTGGGGCACTTGACATTGCATGTTACTCAGTACCACTAAAACCACACATTTTTCAGCAGGTGGGCCGTTTGCCTACTCACCCCAAATGGCAAGTGTTTTAAATCAGTTGAAGAAAAAATTGTATTAAAAAAATGAAAAAAGGAAAAGTAGGGTGTATGGAATCCCTTGATGAGTGTGAGTCTGAGTCGGTCCTGCCCCCCCATAAAACCCGCTATTTCACAGTAACACTCAGCAAATCAGAAGCTATTATGATTAGCCTTTTGACTTGGACTTTTTCCATTTTCACAGGCGACCGCATATCGAGCCACTGGGGCTCTTTTCTTTTATCTGGCATCCAGAAGCAAAATGTCTTTGCTCCTCAACTTGTTTCATTGATCTTGAGAGATAAACACATTAGACCTTCAAATGTGACAAATAAGCCCACAATTGAAAACATATAATTTAAGCTAATATATTTATATTTTTTTTAAATAGTTAGGATTACATTGTGCAACATAATTACACAGTATTACAAGATTACCTTCTGGGATAGTGGAAATGCAGCTGAAATGTGCTTGCAGTGAAAATGATACAAACCGACCGTGAATGAATTATCTTGCTGTATTGTAAATGCCCTGCAGGAAAATATTCGTCTGCTCTCAAATATGTATGAATTACAAATGTATGAATTACTCAAAACCCGGTGTTTGCTACTGTGCTTTGAGGAATACCGTGGCAAAATGCCAACATGCTTTCAGCCATCATGACAAGCAGGCCTGAGCAGAAGGGAACCTGCATAATACTGACATCAGAAAAAAAAAAGCCAAAAGTATGTTAAATAGGAGCTTTTTGTGTCAAGCTAAAAAGTAAGCTATAAATAAAGCTAAAAGTCAAACTAAAAATCAAGCTAAATCCATGCTAAAATTAACCTAAAGTCAAGCTACAAACCAATCCAAAATCAAGTTACAAATCAAACTAAGTCAAACTAAAAATCAAGCTTAAGTCAAGCTAAAAAACAATCCAAAATCAAGTTACAAATCAAGCAAAAAATTTAACTAAAAATCAAGTTGAATTCAGGCTAAAATTAAGCTAAAAATCGAATCAAAATCAAGCTTATAGTCAAACTAAAAATCAAGCTAAATTTGTGCTAAAATCAAGTTAAATTCAAGCTAAAATCAATCTAAATCAAGTTACAAATCAAGCTGAAAGTCGAAATAAAAATCAAGCTAAATATGTGCTAAAATCAATCCAAAATGAAGTTACAAATCAAGCTAAAATCACATGGCAGTGGGGCAATGAGGAGACATGGTGGCGCTGACATAATCCAAGTTGACTTCCAAATAATCCACAAAAACTATGTGACTATTTCACAGTCGCTAAGAAAAAAATGGTTAGTGTAATTTGTCTCAATTAGGGAATGACCTTTTAGTCGTTATTCTACTTTCAAATGTGCCACATCTCGGAGAACAGCAGAGTAAATTGCAAACTGATACTGCGGTTTCTACCTAATCGTCTTTAAAGTCACCTTTCAGCCCTTGAAGCTGTCATGTAGTCGAGCCCCCGGAGAAGCTCCATGAGGCCCGCCTGCCCACAAAATCACCTGCTCCCACGAGAGAAGAAGAAAGGAATCTGATCTCTGTCTGTCTGTTTGTTGTCTTCTTTAAACCTGTGTTATGTTTGTGAGCTAGCTGAGCTTCATTAGTGATACAGACCCGGGATTTGTATTTCAAAGCCTCTCGTCATCTTGGGTATGCATTATGCTGCATGCTGTACACTGCACCATAACAATATCAACACGGTGCGCTCCTGAATTGCCAGGAAACTGTGAATTTAAAGAAATAAATAGGTATAAAATACCCTAATATCTAACCTATCTATATCTATTTTAATTGATTTAATTCCTTCTAGTCTTTATCCTTCTGTCATCTTTGAATCTTGCCTAGCCTTCCCTCTCAGTGAAGATGAAGCATCATTAGCCCACTCGCTCGTCTCCACTCTGTCCCGTCTCACATTTAAACTGACGCCTTCAGAGAACGACTGGAGGTGTGAACTGGTCCTTTTAGAGGAGAAAATGGAGTTCTTGCAAACCAGCTGACATTTAAATTCTCCGAGGATCAGACCAGAGACACTTTTAGAGAACTTGCAACCCTTTTATTTAGCTGGCAACATGTTTATCCAACAGGGATTTTGGATAAGTTAAAAGCCGGTGACTGAAAAATAGAGTTCAAATGGCAATCGTATTCCCTTGTTTTATATTTTGTTGTATACTCTGTATACTGTTAGGACTGACATCTATGTAGTCGCTTTTAGAATTAGTTTTCTATTAGTTTGTCATAGGGGAGACCGGGGATGACAGTAACAGCTTTTGTTCAGCATCAATAAGTCAATGGTTGTTCATGCTAGATCTCTCAAACTTTGATTCATGGTACCCATATTTGTTTTCAACGAATAAAACTTTAACGCATTAAAGCAATCGATCTTCCGGACATTGTACCAGGCTCAGTTTTAAAGCTAGAGTGAAGATACTGGCATCATTTGAAACTAAAAAAAACCTAAGGAATCCATCGGTAACATGTCATACCAGGTCGTTGCGAAGGAGGTTAAATAACGCCCCAAATTTGCACTAAATTTTAGCGAAGAAAACTGTCATGGTCATTTTCAAAGGGGTCCCTTGACCTCTGACCTCAAGATATGTGAATGAAAATGACATACAGACATGCCCACTTTACGATAATCACATGCAGTTTGGGGCAAGTCATAGTCAAGTCAGCACACTGACGCACTGACAGCTGTTGTTGCCTGTTGGGCTGCAGTTTGCCACGTTATGATTTGAGCATATTTTTTATGCTAAATGCAGTACCTGTGAGGGTTTCTGGACAATATTTGTCATTGTTTTGTGTTGTTAATTGATTTCCAATAAAAAATATATACATACATTTGCATAAAACAGCATATTTGCTCACTCCCATGTTGATAAGAGAATTAAATACTTGACAAAGCTCCCTTTAAGGTACATTTTGAACAAATAAAATATGTGCTATTAATTTATGATTAATCATGATTACATATTTTAATCGATTTACAGCCCTAGTAAAAATACATATAAAACAATATTTTTGACCAGGTATGTATTTGATCAATGCCTTCTGATCTTATTCCTGAAACTCGTTGTCTGTGACCAGTCCTTAATCCTGTAATTTCAATCATCTAACCTGTACATACTGCTCAAGATTTTCATGAAATTGTGCAGAAGCAAAATTGGAAACTGTAGAGGATGTTTTTTTGCCATTGAAATGGAAAAGTCCCACACTTGCATTTAATTTCAGCGCTGTTCAGGACATGAATGAAGAGACTGAGGGTTGAGAAATAAATCAACATTATCGTATTCCTTTTGTTGATTTGTTTGAAGGATGACTGTCTTGTCTATTATGGTGACTTATTATTCCTTTTAATCCTTTTCATGTCTTGTGAAATGATGTTTGAAATAGCGACTGGAATTTCCTTATTTGCGCTGACAGTTTTCATTATCAAAACTGCAATGCATTTTGTGTTCTCTTGGTTTTGTCATGAAGGCTTTTATTAAGTTAAAGCTGTCTGGTCTGTCAGTGATAAGGTATGTGTTCATTTTGTAGGTGGATATGTCGTCCATCCTAGCAGGAATATAAAGCAGTTCATTGAGCTGCCTCAGACAGGTTAGATCTATTTAGAAACACGTGAAAAGAAATGCCTGTCGCTTTCCAAAGGACTAATCCTGCAAAACCACCTCATAGGGCTTTTTCTTCTCCACACTTCAAAATACAAAGCGGGTTTCCAGAATTGAATTTAGGCAAATGAAAGCCTCTGGGTGGTCAGACTTTTTGTTCGGCTCTACAACTGCTTCCTTTTCGGTGCATTTGGAGGAAATTCAATTC
Source organism: Sebastes umbrosus (assembly GCF_015220745.1). NCBI lineage: Eukaryota > Metazoa > Chordata > Actinopteri > Perciformes > Sebastidae > Sebastes > Sebastes umbrosus. The sequence goes on along the minus strand of NC_051286.1, from coordinate 17,934,709 downwards.
CATAAAAAATAACTTTTCCAGTCAGTTTCTGACTAAATGATTCTGTGCAGGTTTCTCTCTTTTGAAAAGATATGACAAGTGACATGTTTTCTGTTTTTCACTTTTCATTCTTCCTTTGAAGCCTTTCCACTTCCTGCCCGCCATCCTGAAACCCTTTTTGCTCGCATTTAGTTTATGTCATACAGTACCTCACTCCTTTCAACCCACAATTCATCTTTAATGGCTTGTGTCCATTTTTTTATATATTTCACGACTATCGCATACTTTTTTCTCGTTAATCCCTCACACTATATTTGTCATCCTCAAAGACCCTTTGTTCTAATTCTCTAATATTCTCTAATTTTTTTTATAGAAAGAAAATCTCTATTAGGCATTCACTGAAAAACAGCAGTCAAACTCCAACTTCAGACCAATTTCACATTTTAAAACTTTCCTAAAAGCTGACCATTTTTCCCCCCAAAAAATCGTTGTTTTCTGAACTGTCACTAGAGCTGTCATTCCACTGTCCACATTTTATTTTCCCCAGCTGGGAGTAGCTATTTCTGTTGTGCTTCGCATTGTGTGTCAACACTGTCAATCCAAGAATTGCATTCATCAGAGACACAGCTTTAGATGTCAAATATGCATGTGTGTGCTTGCACAAACTGGTCTCCTAAAAATTACGTCGTCTAGAGAGAGCCTTGGCAAGTTTTTGCAGATTTCAGATCAGATTTCACAATTTGCGGGTTACCTTCTAGACATAACTGGATGGATGGGCAGGTCAAACAAATAGGCCTACAGGACTTTTACCCAGGAGAATATTTACGTCCGTAACTTAAATAACGTGAGAAACGTACTTATTTGAAGCCAAACCACGATGTTTTACTAAACCTACTAAACCTACAAGTAGTTTTGTTGCCTAAACAAGTAATGTTGTTGCGTTTTTTGCTTTGTTTCAATTTACAACGTTAACCACGTGTTTAAAACTGCGACCTTAATCTGGGAGAAAATATGTTTCCCTTGAAACGTAATTGAGAATGCATTTTAGTTGTATGGGAACGCTAATTTTGTTTAAATAAAGCCCTTTGAACCAGTAATTGTTTGTCCCCTGCCTCTAACAGACAAATTAACAAAAATCTAATTAGAAACTAATAATAATAATAATAATTCTTATTATTTTTTAGGGTTTCTGCAGATGAAATTTAGGCGTGCTTGAGCACCCCTAAAAAGGGTCTAAAATTGCCACTGGTCCTTGTGTAAGTAAAATAAGAAAATAAATGTATCATCAGACTGTTACTCTAACATAACACCGTTTAGCTGCGTAGTTTACATATTTGGACAAGCAGTTTCCTAGTAGGCGTAGTAGGCCCCTAATGACCAACATCTATGGTGCTTATAGTGACTGGTAATGTCTAATTAATGGCCTGATAACAGTCGAATCGGGTGGCAAGACCGATGTTAGATTTCTGCTTTTTAACATCACAGAGAATTAAGAGCTTTCAGGACGAGGACTAGCCAATGTGTTTGGCGAACATAACGCTATCGTGGATGTTGAATTTGTTTGTGCTTGTTGGAGTGTGAACTTCCCCGAATCCAATAGAGCGAGACAGAGCCATCACCCGTACTCCAGCCCCGCTTCTAATCGCTTCACGCCGCTTCACACTGCTTGTATGTGGGGGAATCTAAAACTTGCCAAACCGAGTTGCTAAGCAATGATAGGACAATCACTTTTTTTTGGGGGGGGGGGGGGGGGGGGTTTAGTGAACAGCCATTCAGAGTCTATCCTTCCCATCAGATTCCTTGTAGACTTAGATGATGTACCAGCTGCAGCATAGGATGTTCAGCGCTTACATCCACAAACACACATTGGGGGACCGTCGCTACGGCAGCAGCACCTGATGTTGAGGTAGAGGAAGTGACAGGCCCAGTCCGCCCCGGTGACAGAGAACAATGACAGCTTGACTGACTCGGTGAGGGATGTAAATGAGCCACTAGCATGCCCCAGGAGTGTGACTTGCACATTCAGCTCTGCTGTCAGTCCCTTCTCAACCTCTACCTCTGTAATGTGATTAGAGGCTTTAATTAACCCCGAGATGTCTCTAGCAACAGTCTCACAGGCAACTAGACTGACAATCATACTCTTTGTTTTAGTTTCTTTGTTCAGCGTGCATTACGTATTTCCATTCACCATCTCTCCCTCTTTTTATTTCTCTTTGCGTCACTCTCTGTTTCAAGTGTTTTCTTTTTCACTCCAGCTCATCTCACCTCTTATTCATGAGATCTGTTCTTCTACTACTTTGTCTTCCCACTCCGTAGCCTGATGTCATTCTGTTCTTGAATTATGTCTCATCTTCGCTGCCTGCATGAAAAAAATTGTGTGTTTTATTTGGAATATTTTTCCTCCCGTTTATTAGACAAACTATATCAAAACAGCTTAAAAGTATATATTACAATTTGAAATCACTACAATTAGTGAGAGTGTGTTATCTGATACATACTTACTTTATTGACGAGTCTGGGGAGCTAAAAAAGGCTGTGCAACTGTTTATATGACTTTCAAATGATAGTTCTACTATCTTTTAATCACCTGGAAACTGTGATTGATTCCTCTGTTTTCACGCTTTGACTGCTGCAACGCCCTGAACTCCTGTCCTACCCAGCATAACATATCTGCCCAGTTAGTCTGTAATGCTGCTAAGCAACAGCAAATTAGCTCCCAGTGTGGCATAGGATTGATTTTCATCACTTTCACGGCTCATTTTGGACAAGAGCTTGATTATATCTCTGAGCTTTCAACCTCTCATGAAGACAAATGCTGCTTGATGGTCATGGACGGCATCATGATGTTGTTTAATTTGGAGCCATGTTGCTTTTCAATGAACTGTATAAAGGTAATGGATTTGGAATTGGAATTATAAGTGTATTTTATTATAATTTGTTTGAATGATCAGTTTATTGATGGATGGATGGCATACCCGCAGGAACTTATTTTAAGTAGAGGGTGGGTGGTGTTGATTGAGCCGAACCTCGATTTTTTTTTTTCATATAGTATTAATGTGATATTATTAATACATCATATGCATCACAGTACCTTGATGTGATGTCAGTCAAAAAGTAATACAACAAGAAAATAAATAAGACCCTTACTTTAATCATCTTAATGAACAGGCATATCACTCATAGCAGTGCAAAACAATGTTGGTAAAGGCCAGAGTCACTCATGTAGTGCAAGAACAATGTCACCACAGGACACAAATAACAAGTAATGTTACGAGTACCAGTGCATGTCAAAAACAATGTCCAATATTATCAGTAGAAATTGCAAAATTAAACAAATCCTTAAAAAAAATATTTTTTCAAGAGTAGACATAAGTTTGCCATTATTATTGTTACTTTAAAGCTACCACTGGAGTCTAAGCTGAAGGAGTTTCTAGGGAACCTGCATGATTTTGCGTGAAATCAGACCCGATGGCCCAGATTACAAGCATTAAGAATGACTATATTGCCAATCTTCTCGCTGTTGATCTCGTTTACTTATGTAGGTCATATAGAAGCATCAGTATTAAATTGAGTTTCTTTCATAACCAGTTCAAAGTTCCTCACAGTAACTTAAACTATTAACTAATGTATGATTGTACAACCCTGCTGTTGCACTAATAAACCAATAACAGATTTCATTGACAGTACTCAACTCAACACACATACTCAATAGACAATACAACTTTCCTTGACTTTTCTGCACAATGTTGATAACAGCTTACATTATATAACTCCAAAAGTGTATTTTTGCTCTGTTGTGCTGCTGATAAAGTCCTTCACCAGGGCATGTATGTTTAAGTTTTACAAAAATCTCACTGTGTACATGCATCGCTGTTAGATGGGGTCAATCTTTTCGGAATCATCTATGTCTTCAGGCACAGAAGAGTGGAGAAACATCTCTCTGATGGTACCACATGATATGGGAAGAGAGGCACAGCTTTATGAGGTTCTCTACTCCTCTGAACAAACATCTGGTTTGTGGGTGTAGTTTGGTGTGATATGAGACTATGCTGCATGTAGAATCCTTGGTAATGTCTCACAACATCCTGAGTTGGAGCTGCAAGGCGGCCTGTGTCCAGCTGCATGCGAAGATGAATGGGTTAGAGGTCCAGTTCCACTGCGTGGCCCTTTGCTGCATCAATTAGCATAGTCTCTGGTCTTGCTGTTATCCACATGCTGTCCTGGTCCAATCTCTGAATGCACCAAATCCACAGCTTCTCCTCTTTAGCAGCTACGTCTGATTTCAGGGCAGAGATCATTGTAGCTACCCAGAGCATCTACCCTTTGAATTGCAGTTCAAAGTGTGCCTGTTCGGAAAGGGCTGATTGCTTGGCCTCTGGTGTTGCTGCTTGAGGCTTTTTTGACAACCGCTCATCCAAACAACTTCCCACTCGACACTTTGCTTCCTTGGGTCCTGAGCAATACACCTGTCATGACATAGTTGCATCCTCTAGCAATGCTAGAGTATAAGTGTCATTTTGGGTGCAAAAGGTCACATGAACATCGACGGAGAGCGAGCTGTACCCCTGTACTAGCCACCATTATGTAATTGCACTCTTGTGTCTGGTTTGCAATTGTAATCCGCCAATAATTTTCTGTTCTTATACCCCTGATTGGAAACTTAAAGTCCTTCAGATGGAAAGGGCAGTGGAATTCAGCTAGGCTAGCTCCCACCACTTTGATAGTAGTAGACGTAAATTTTGTAGCTGCTGCTTGTGCGCTGCTGCCCCGCAACACATTCCTTCTTCCTCCGTTACCACGGCCGATGGTCGATGGGGTAGTTGTCGAGGAAATGTGTTTGGTCGTTGAAGTGGCAAGTATTTTGGAATATGGATTTTTGAAAAAATCTGAAATTCGTTTGTGACTCTGAGGCATATTTTGAATTAACTTCTCGGCAGAGCTTCACCTTGTGCCTTTGAACCGGGAACAGTAAACTAGCTGCTCAAAATATATATATTTTTTAAAGGGAAAATATGTATTCATAACTCTGGGCAGGGACCAGAAGGGGTGGCGTGTAATGCAAGAAAAACTGTTTTTAAAATAAAATTAAATGTGAAAAAGTAGCATACTTCAGCAGCACTCCTACTTGCCGTGGCTACGATGGATGGCACACTTGGTTGTCTTACTTTCCCAGCATACATGGACCACAATGGATGTTTGCTTTCTTTCTGCATTATTCATTTGTTCAAGAAGAAGAGGAAGATATTTTAATTTAATATTTTGATGCTGTGTATTATACGCATTAAGCCCAACCATATTTCTTACCTAAACCTAACTAAAGTGGTTTTGTTGCGTTGTTACATTACGTTGTTATGTTGTTACATTACGTTGTTATGTTGTTACATTAGTATTTGAACACAAACCATGATCGTTTTTCTAACTTAAACCAAGTAGTTTTGTTGCCTAAGCCTAACCAATCGTTTCACATCGTTAACCATGTGGCATTACGTTTCTGCAAGCGTGATACGAGGCTATGAAACGTATTCATGAATCGATATTTGGTTCAGAAACGTCCACATTCAACGTAATACTTTTGTTAGTGTGTATGAGACTGCATCTCTCTATGTGTGTGTGTATATGTGTGTGTGCGTCCCTATATAAATTGAGCACAAAGCCATGTGTCAGCAATGTGTCAGCCGGCCATTTGTACCCGCTTTATCCCTTCCAACACGGCAGCCTGAAATAAGCAACATTTGGAAGCAACAGTGAACCGGACATGTGGGCTGTCCCGTCGTGCCGCCGTCTAACAAGCTGACAAGTGGCTTAAACGGCTACCTGCCGTGATTTGTCTAAACTGGCACTCAGACATGCACCTGCGGAGGGCCTCCGCACAAGCAGCTCTCACATCAGTGCGCACCAGATGGACGTCAGAGACGGGAATGAAAGTGCAAGTGTGACCCAGAGCTCCAGCCATCCGTGAAACCTCCAAACACTTGAGAAAGAGGTTTTTTCTTTGACGGGTCCGGCAGCACAGCAGAGCCCGGAGATATACCCACTACTGGAGCCAAATGTGCAGTTTGATCACACGCTTTGCATATCTAATCAGATAAATGTATAAAATACAGTAAATCCATTATCCCATAGCTGCAGGAGAACATCCCTTGCGGCGATACTGAGGCTCTCTGAAGCTCAACGCTCCAGGCAAGGCTTATGATGCTGATTGTCCAGGAAATAGATGACCCATCATGCAAGATTTCACGCTCATACTGTGTTCTTCACCATAACCTCATGATAACAACCACATATGAGGCGTATCTGTTTCTGCACAGAACTGGAAGCATAGCAGGTCGTCCATCATCGCGGCTGCCTCTGGAAGCTGTCAATCCACAGCAAATTGAATCGTTAAAGGACCATGATTGAGAGAGACGTGCTGTTTTCTGACAGATGTGGTGAACCTCACAATTAACGGCATCAAAGCTTCTGAGGGAAAGTATGAAAGCAGTCGTATGAAAGAGTGCGCATGGTAATCTTTGAGGCCATGAAAGCACACATGGATTTGAGCTTCATGGATTTCTTCGAAACTTTGAAAGTAAAAAGCGTCCTCTTTTCAGAGTAAAGTCAGTTCTGCTAATGTGAATGATTGGTGAGTCATAAGCGGTAAACGCGGACACGTAAAACAATCAAAGCACCAAAAACAGGTGAGGCTCATAGTTAACTTTTTCTTCTTCTTCTTTGCTGCAGAAAAGCTCTCCTTTTCAGAACAACACGTTTCGTCTCTCGTCGATGTGGGAGGTGAAAATGCTGATAGTTAAATAAAGAGATCGCCTGCTGTGCAAATATACAGAGGGTGTAGCCTACGGACTATAACATTAAAGCACATATTGACAGAAGTGGGATGAAGTGTGGGTTGACTGGAGCATTAAAATTTCAAACTTTGCCAACAAGTCACGCTGGAGCTTGAACATCAATTTGAACATTTTTGTCAGTGATTAATGATCGATGATATCATTTGCACTTGTTGAATTCGTTTTTATTGCTATTAATTTGCCAAACATTGCACCTGTGAAGCAATTAAGAGTGACATTACCGTGCAGCACCGCAGTAATCAATTTAATCATCACACAATCAAAATGAAAATGTATCCAATTTGGGACAGTGGCCATTTCCATTTAGCTAAACGTAATTGAATAAACAGGCGCGGTAGGAACATAAATCAGCACAAACCATCACTCTCTCGTATACCGAATATTTCGAAACACAGTGTTTCCATAATGTTGTTTCAGTTTCCTAGCAACAGAAGATATTCGACGCTCTTCTCCTGTCTTTTCTTAATGGGAGCTGATGACTGCAGGACCAGCAGCAAACCAGCCTCTGATTAAAATCAGACACTACATGGCACTTCAGACGAGGAGGGAAAAACAACACGTGTGTTATGTGTTCTCTGCTAAAAAAATACACCCAATGTGAAATTTGGCTCCACCACCACCGCCACCGTTCCCTTGACAGTCCATTACCACATTTTAGCATGACTTGCTGCTCGAACACAAAAACATCACAGGTTAGAAAAGAAAACAGCCTCGTGAGTTGAGCTGGAAGGCAGGGTTGGTAAACATTTTAGAAACATTTTTTGTTATATTATTTGAAATGCTCATTATGTAATTAGATTTAGTATTGCCCCACCCATTTTTAATACCGCCAGTGATAGATTTTATAATAATATCCTGTTATTAGAAGAGAACAATATAACCTGATTAATCAGCCCCTTCTCATTCCCAGGGCGTCAAATACTGAGGCTTTGTCACGGCCATTGGTGTTTAACAACAATGTAAACCCATCCGTAACGCTTCAAGAAAGTGCGCTGGGAGTGTGGTGACGTAGTTTAAAGAGTGAAAAGAGACACACAGGGTGGGCAGGAAGGGAGGTGGATGGGTCCAACAAACACAAGGCTTTCATCCAGGTGACAGCTGTTTGTTTGTGTCCCGTGTTCACGACGTTCACTGTCATTTTCGAACATAGTCTAATGGAAGTTCGTGAAGTAGTCAAGAAATTGAATCTATTTGATTTGTGTACATAGACATGAATTTTCCTTTTTTTTTCGTGACGCTCAGTACAACTTTCAACAATGTATTTTTTGTGCGTTTTTCTACGAATGTCCAGCAACACGTGTTAATTTCCGCTCCAGTCTTTTCAAAATAAAACTACTTAGTTAGGCTTAGGAAAAGATCGACTTGGTTAGGCTTAGGCAACAAAACTACTTAGTTAGCTTAAGGAAAAGATCGAAGTTTGTGTTAAAATAACTCTGAAGTGCTGTAACTTAAATACGGAAGTTACGTGACAAATAAATCAACTTTAACTTTGTAGTTTCACACAGGACACGAACACCGGTCTCGGGTAAAAGTCCTGTGTTTTTTGACCCACCCATTCACCCCAACCTCCTCCGTTAACGGTTCACAATTACATGGATTACAGAGGAATTGATTTGGTGCTGACCATCACGAAAAAAATATGAAATTTGTGTCTTTATATATGAGTCAATACATTGAATTTTGTGTCTATTTCACGAACTGCTGTGTGACTGGGCTGCATTTTCACTGTACAAACATAGTAGTTTTAAGCCCAACCATGTAGTTTTATCCTAAACCTATAGTGGTTTTGTTGTCTAATCCTAAAGTGACTCCAAATTGGCATCACTTTAGGATTAGGCACACTTTATTTTTGATGCTGAAAATAAAGTGATGCCAAGGGGCATTATTGCTGAAATGTTCTGCAACATTAGATATTTTCACCCTTTTTTCCCTCCTGTTTTCACCCCATAATGACACTATTACAGAAACAAAACAACTAGTCTCATTTGTTTAACAAGATTACTCCCTTATTACCGAGCTGGAATTTAAAGTGATATCGACAGTTTCTTTGTTTGTCCATAAAACACATTAAAACCACTTCACTGCTTCACTTTTTTTTCTGAAAACTTCCCAACAGTCCAGGTGCATTTACAGATGTGAATGACTTTGCGTGCGTCCGTCAAGTGACCACCATGTCCTCTCGGGGGAATTCAGCAAATTGCTCCACTTCCCGATTTCCATGGCAACCTCCATTTCCATCACAGTGTGATTTTTGGATAGGAGACTCAGTTTCACCCTGTCTGCCATCTGTCTCTCCAATATGGAGGTTTGTTTTTGGATTTTCACAAAAGAAAAAAAAAGGCATCCTTTTAGGTGGAAGTAGAAGAGGAAAGGGTTGGCAGAGCACCAAACAGATTCCCTCCACTTGTTTATGTAAATTATTCATGCTCTGGATGCATTATGCATCCGGTATGAGACACACGCAAATGAAGCAGAGCTGTTTCATGTTTATGTTCATGTCTCCCATGTAAGCAGGTAGTAATTTGGCATAGCCATAGTTATACTGAATTCTGTCTAGCATTCACTAGCTATTCTGGGCACAGAGCTTGACTCTCTCTCTCATCTGCATACAAAGATGAAGCTGTGATTTTGCCGGTGTATGGTTTGGCAAAATTATAGATGTGTCTCTTTTGCAACATTGAAGGTCATTTAAAAACTTTGGATGCAGTTTGTAGCTCGTATTGTAACATGTAAACCATTTGTTGTTGTTGTTCAGTGAACAGTCGGAAAATTGACCCGATGAATGAGGTGGAGAAAGGTACAAATTATTACTCTTTTTTCTCTGGCAAGAATGCAGACTGTACTTATGAATACCAAACAATAATGCTCACACTTTCACACATTTATGTTCTTTTGTGGGGACTATAACTGGCTGAGTAAAGTACATCTTGTCCTTCACATACACCTTGTCCCTGCTGGAGAGAAATGAACTAGAGATATGTGGTTTGTTGTTTCAGGCAGTGTAGCAACCGAGGACAATCTGGTCTCTTCTAGCATGTGCCTTAAAGCAACAACCGTGCACAGTTTCATGGATCCAAAGCCATACAGTTCAGCAGCATGGCAGAGCGGGACTAAGTCAGTTACCCAATCTCAGTGACTGCACTCGCTCACTCACAGAGGTTGACGTACGATGCTGATAAAGGAACTGTGCGAAGGCCTGGGGGTTCCCAGCTGTGCGCAGTGCAAGAGAGCAGACATTTTGAGCCCTTTATGCACACTGTAGGTCTATATAGTAATGTGTGACTAATTTGTTTTATATAGCCTATTATGTTTTTTTTTCTTTAAATGATAATTTAAATATAGTGTCTACAAGTACTATGAAAAGCACTCTATAAATATAATGTATTATTGTTAGGTCTGTCAAAGTTAATGCGATAATAAAGCATTAACGCAAATCTTCGTTTTAATGTCACTAATTTCTCTAACGCATTAACGCAACTTGCAGTTGTTTAGGCTCAGTTTTAAAGCGAGTGAAGATACTGGCATCATATGAAACTAGAAAACCTAAGGAATCCATTGGTACCAACCATGTCATAGCTTGTCAGGAAGGAGGCTCAATAACGCTCCAAACTGAAGCAAAATTATGGTGAGGAAAAACTATCATGCCCATTTTCAAAGGGGTCCCTTGACCTCTGACCTCAAGATATGTGAATGAAAATGGGTTCTATGGGTACCCATGAGTCTCCCCTTTACAGACATGCCCGATTTATGATAATCACATGCAGTTTGGGGCAAGTCATAGTCAAGTCAGCACACTGACACACTGACAGCTGTTGTTGCCTGTTGGGCTTGAGTTTGCCATGTTATGATTTGAGCAAAGTTTTTTATGCTAAATGCAGTACCTGTGAGGGTTTCTGGATAATATTTTTCATTGTTTTGTGTTGTTTATTGATTTCTCATAATAAATACATATATACATTTGCTTCAAACAAGCATATTTGCCCACTCCCATGTTGATAAGAGTATTAAATACTTGTCAAATCCCCCTTTATGCTACATTTTAAACAGATACAAAATGTGTGATTAATTTGTAATTACCCGTTATTAAATATTTTAATCGATTGACAGCCATTATTATTATTATTATTATTATTATTATTATTATTATTATTATTATTATTATTATTATTATTATTATATAACTCTACAATCCTTCAGACTCTGCTTGAGGAAAAGGTTTAGAAATGGACATGACAGACAAAAGCCTCAAGATCAGCGAGAGAAAAAACTAAACATGGCAGGATGTGCCAGGAACAAATCTACATGCAATTATAAAAATGTCATTTTTTAATACGGCACAGTGCAATTACAGTGTCTACTGTAATTGCTGTTGTCCTATGAAGTCATGATAACGATTTCCAATTATGTTGTGATCTGATTTAATCCAACAACATTCACATTTTCTTATAGAGACAAAAACAAACCGTCTTGATTGAATGAAATATTAAATATGAGCCTCACTTTGGTGGTTACAGAAATGCCTCTTGCATTTACACACACATACACACACACATGTGGCATCAATTTTGTTGACTGTAAACGGCTCCTTACAGCCACTAGAAGCTAACACACAGGTGAGTGATGTGAGTCACTTACCTTTTTAATAAAAGGTGAGTCACTTACCTTTTTAATAAAAAGTAAGTGAATGTTGGATGCAAATATTTTCTTGCATCCAACAGTCCTGCTTCAAATAGAAATCATACACCGTGTTTTCCATATACAGACGTAGGCAAAGTTGTTGGTACCCTTCCGTTAAAGAGAGAAAAACCCACAATGGTCACTGAAATAACTTGAAACTGACAAAAGTAATAATAAATAAAAATTTACTGAAAATGAACTAATGAAAATCAGACATTGTTTTTGAATTGTGGTTCAACAGAATAATTTTAAAAAACAAACTAATGAAACTGACCTGGACAAAAAATGATGGTACCCCTAGAAAAGATGTAAAATAATGTGACCATAGGGACATATTAAACTAAGGTGTGTCCTGTAATTAGCATCACAGGTATCTTCAAACTTGTAATCAGTCAGTCTGCCTATTTAAAGGGTGAAAAGTAGTCACTGTGCTGTTTGGTATCATGTTGTGTACCACACTGAACATGGACCACAGAAAGCTAAGGAGAGAGTTGTCTCAGGAGATTAGAAAGAACATTATAGACCTTCATGTTAAAGGTAAAGGCTATAAGACCATCTCCAAGCAGCTTGATGTTCCTGTGACTACAGCTGCACATATTATTCAGAAGTTTAAGGTCCACGGGACTGTAGCCAACCTCCATGGACGTGGCCGCAAGAGGAAAATTGATGACATATTGAAGAGACGGATAATACGAATGGTAACCAAAGAGCCCAGAACAACTTCCAAAGAGATTAGAGGTGAACTCCAAGGTCAAGGTACATCAGTGTCAGATCGCACCATCCGTCACTGTTTGAGCCAAAGTGGACTTAATGGAAGACAACCGAGGAGGACACCAAATCATAAAAAAGCGAGACTGGAATTTTCCAAAATGCATATTGACAAGCCACAAAGCTTCTGGGAGAATGTCCTTTGGACAGATGAGACAAAACTGGAGCTTTTTTGCAAGTCACATCAGCTCTATGTTCACAGACGAAGAGATGAAGCATCCAAAGAAAAGAACACTGTACCTAATGTGAAACATGGAGGAGGCTCGGTTATGTTATGGGGCTGCTTTGTTGCATCTGGCACAGGGTGTCTTGAATCTGTGCAGGGTGCAATGAAATCTGAAGACTATCAAGGCATTCTGGAGCGAAATGTGCTGCCCAGTGTCAGAAAGCTTGGTCTCAGTTGCAGGTCATGGGTCCTCAAACAGGATAATGACCCAAAACACAGCTAAAAACACCCAAGAATGGCTAAGAACAAAACATTGGACTATTCTGAAGTGGCCTTCTATGAGCCCTGATCTAAATCCTATTGAACATCTGTGGAAGGAGCTGAAACATGCAGTCTGGAGAAGGCACCCTTCAAACTTGAGACAGCTGGAGCAGTTTGCTCACGAGGAGTGGGCCAACATACCTGTCGACAGGTGCAGAAGTCTCATTGAGAGTTACAGAAATCGCTTGATTGCAGTGATTGCCTCAAAAGGTTGTGCAACAAAATATTAAGTTAAGGGTACCATCATTTTTGTCCAGGCCAGTTTCATTAGTTTGTTTTTTTAAATGATTCTGTTGAACCATAATTCAAAAACAATATCTGATTTTCATTAGTTCATTTTCAGTGAATTTTTATTTATCATTACTTTTGTCAGTTTCAAGTTATTTCAGTGACCATTGTTGGTCTTTCTTTCTTTAACGGAAGGGTACCAACGATTTTGCCTACGTCTGTACTTGATGCAGTCATCTTAGAGAGCCAAGTCATCTTTGTAAACAAAAACATTTCTGAACAACCTGAAATCCTGACGCCAGATAGCCAAGCCTCCAGTCTGTGGTGGAGTAAAGAGATTTGGACACTGGATTTATGGGATTGTTAGTAGTTTATACCTCTGAGCTTATATGGAAGCCCTGAGAGGCAAGTGAGAAAAAAAAATCTGGTGATCTCTTTTAAATTGTTTTCTTTCCTGTGTTTATGATTTAAGAACAGGTGAAAAATAAGGTTTTACCAGGATAATCTTTCTAGTTCCTTATAGTAGATGCCTTAAATTTATTTATTTTTTCATTTCACTATAAACTATAAACAAAAGGCACATTGTGTGTTAGCAAGTTATGTAAATCTCACCTGTAAGAAAACATCATTAATGGTTTTAGTCTTATTAAGAACATGGGGTAGTGGTGCACTCATTTCAATCTGTAAAGGCCGAATAGTGAGTGTTACAAAAACAAACACTTGATCCTCACCTTTTTTTTTCACCTGATAAAACCTTTTTTTCTACCTGTTTCACAGATGAACACTTTTTATTTTTTTGAGAAAATTGGAAAGATTATCCTGGCAAAACCTTTTTTTTCACCCGTTCTTAAGTCGTTAACACAGGAGAGAAAACAATTTGGATCAGACTTAGAAAATTGATCACCAGAGTATTTTTTTTTTCTCATTTTCCTTTCAGGGCTTCCGTACAACCAGATGCAATTAGAGATATTGCTGATCTCTGATCCATCACCATGTTGTTGTCTCATATATCTTTTGAAAGTGTTTCTAATTTGTTGTCACGGTTTTCTAAGGCTACAGCTGTTGCCATCTTTGGTGCGTCATTCGCTATAGTCATTGCCGCTTACCAAGGTTTTTTTTCACAGCTGTTTTGTTGCTGTGTTTTCATTGTCTCTTTTTCAGTGGGATTTTAGATGGTTATGGTTGAGTATTGTTTTTCTTAAGGACAGGCAGCTAAGAGACAATGCCACTGACACCCAAGATGATGCTTGTTCAGTGCAACAGGTCAAGTCTATAAGAACAGATATGAGAATTCATGCTGATCATTGGATGACGGTGTAATATTAGTTAATTTATCCATTTGTAAGTCTTTCACAGTATTCATTTACATGGTGGAAATAAAAATGGTCAATGAATCCTTTTGATCATAGTCTTTAATGACGAATGAACACCATTCTGTAATCCAGTTAGCGGTGTGAGGGCTCTCTGTTACCTACAGTTTAGGGACGACACCAAGCTTTCCGACATGAATTATCACCTCTGTTTAGGAAAAAAGTGAGGACAGCTCCCGGTCCCCAATTCATCAGACTGTCCAAATACAATTGCACAGCCAGCCCCAGTTCAAGCACATCATTTATTAACTCGAATCTCTTGGTGTCAGGCACAACACCTCATTCATTCTACTACTGTGCAGAACCCATGGGCCTTTTTACTCCAAGACAAGTGGATAGATCCTCCTGTTCAGGACCTGTGGGTGTCTGGCACATATAAATTGCAGCTGCTTTGGTTTGGATGTAATTTTTTTTTTCCACCTGTGTGAGACCTCTCACCTCCTTTGCTTCCTTGGGGAGGCAGAGTGGTCTTCACCCATCCCTCTGCCTCCGGACTCGCTTACATTATTGATGGAAGAGTGCAAACAAAGACCAATTTACACGTTGTGTTAAAGTCAAATTTAATTTATACTGTAGTTAAGTAAAAAAATGTTTTTTCTTTTTATAAACCAGTTCCATTTTTAAAAAAATGACTAAAGTACACCCTAGTGTAAATGCATTGTTTTAGTTTACTTCAAAATATATTGGTACACCCATCTCTCAATAATGTCACGCATATATTTCCCCTCCTCCTCTTCCTCCATTTAATTGTTTCCTCTATATTGACGATTGCTTGTCACCTTGAAGTGCGCAGTTAACTCGCCAAATGAAAAGGATTTTACATAAAGTTGGAGAAATCGTGCTGCTAGAAGTCTCAGTGGGAGCACTTTATGTAAATGCAAGGAAATTATACTGTAGGAAAATTGACAGGTAGGTTGAGAAGGCCTTAGAGAGGAACAGCAGGGAATGCATTTGTAAGCACAGAACACCTAGACATAAATGCACATTATGCAACTCCATTAGCTGCTAAAGTAGTTTCTTCCTTGGCAAGTTATTAAAGCGTCACTGCTGTAAACTGCGTTTAATAGAATACTAAACGCAAATCTACAAAGCCTTACATAAGCTTTGGGTAATGTTTTTATAATGGTGGCAATGGCAGCATCTGTTCATTACAATCATTATTCTAAAGTGGTTTGTCACAACTCGATCCAATAAGAAAAGGTTTGGCATCAGTCGGAGCGCACAGTACATGAAGGATGCAGCTTTTCAAATAAGTTTAAGTTTTGAATATCAAATAAGCTCAATATCATTTCTGTGGCTGAACAGATTTTCGGCTGATATAATCCATGCCTTCTATCATGCAGCACTACATCAATTCTTTATTGAACTTATTAAGTTACATTTAATTTAAATGCTCTATAGAGATAGCTGGATCATTTCTCTTTAGCTAATGAATGCCCAGATGGCTGCTGGGATTTAAGAATTTAAGATATCTGAGAAATACTTTTTATAGACAAATCCTCATTACAAGTGGCTTTATTTCATATTAAAACACTATCAACAAAAAGACAAAATCAACAACAGACATGGGTATTAAACCTGGGGTGGGCAGAATGTTTCTGGCATCATTGGGCAAAAATTCCATAATAACATTTCAGCATATTGTAATTCAAGTTTTCTGAGAGAAAATTAGTCTTATGCACCTCCTCATGGCTCTGTTTTCAGGCTTTAAAAAAGACTTTGGCCAATCACAGGTCATTTCAGAGAGAGAGCGTTCCTATTGGCTGTTCATTCAATGGAGGCAGCTGTCAATCACTTGCAAACTCGATCAAACAGTCAAACTAGGCAGTGCTGATCAAATATGAATCAATATTCTGTTGCGGTAATGTCTATTTCTCTCCTCAAATGTTTTCAGAAACATCTTGTAGTGTTCTGTTTAGCTGTAAAATGAGAAAGTTTGCTCCGGCTGGTGGGCGGTGCTTAGTATTTCCTCAACTGATCTCAACATGGCCGCTGGGTCACAAACTTTCTCATTTTACAGCATTTTACAGAATATTGATTCGTATTTAATCAGCACTGCCTAGTTTGATCGTTTGATCGGAGTTCGCGAGTGATCGACAGCTGCTCAGAGACGGCAAGGCTCCAGATCGGTTCTGATTGGTTGTTTTCCGGAGGACACCTGAGGACACAGAGGCAAATGATTTTGTTCAGATTACCTGTCTCATGCAGTACTATCAGGATATAGTGACCGTTTTATAAAACATAACTTTTTTTAATCATATTTGCTCCATTTCTACCCTCTGCAGCTGTAATTCAATTGAGGGACCAAGTGCGGTGTGCACATCCAGGCAAAGATACTCAGGTGCAAGATAAAGAATAAAAATGAATTCAATTCCCGCTGGGATGCTCCTAACTGCTGTTGACCCCAATGAGTGCACACACCTGTGCTTCTCTTAGAAGTCAGCCTCTCTAGTGTCAGACTGTGAGCTTCCAACACACTCCACCAACAGTCACTTATACCCCAATCTATTTTTGTGGCACACACAGAGAAGCTTCAAACTTTTTTGTTTAGAGCCATAAACAAGCATCGCATCAACTGCCTCCTCCTCCTCCCTTTCTCTCTCTCTGTCTCGTGTTCTTTCTGTTTCCCGGGATCCAAACGCGACAGATATAAATGGAAATGTCAGCTGTGGAGCAGCTACCCAATCCTCAGCGCCGGATAATGGCCGATCTGCTGGGGATTTCCGAAGGGGCCTTGTCTCTAACCCCCACCATATCCTCAATTACCAACCCAGCAACAAGCACCCGCCCCTGTCTCCTCTCCACACCGCAAGGATGAGCTGAGAAAAAAAGGGAACAAAACAGACATACATTTCACAGTGTATACGCTCTACCATCCTCAAGAGCTCTAATATAACTATGTTATGTTGAACTCACCTCTTCAGACACAAACAAGCAGAAACTGTACACACCATGGATGGCAGTGGCTCTATGGGAACATACGGTAGCCATTGGTATCCAGTCCTATTCCACGCACGCGTACACCCACATACAGTTCTATATAAATCTCTAACATTATACCAATCTCTCACAGACTTAGATAGGAAGTAGAAATGTTGAACACCAGTGGCGTAGGTGTAATGTTTGTGTCTTTGTCTTTTAATTAGATAGAAAGTTAATGTAGTGTTCACATAATGTTGGTTTTGCATGTAAATGAACTGCTCCATGCTTAATCTTTCCAAGGAAGTGATTTCACTACTGGGTACATGTTTTACTACTGTAGGGCTGTCAAATCCTTGCGATTAATCGCATGATTGTCCATGATTAATTGCAATTAATCACACATTTTTTTATCTGTTTAAAATGTACCTTAAAGGGAGATTTGTCAAGTATTTAATACTCTTATCAACATGGGAGTGGGCAATTTTGCTTGCTTTATGCAAATTTATGTATATATTTATTATTGGAAATCAATTAACAACACAAAACAATGACAAATATTGTCCAGAAACCCTCACAGGTACTGCATTTAGCATAAAAAATATGCTGAAATCATAACATGGCAAACTCAAGCCCAACAGGCAACAACAGCTGTCAGTGTGTCAGTGTGCTGACTTGACTATGACTTGCCCCAAACTACATGTGATTATCATAAAGTGGGAATGTCTGTAAAGGGGAGACTCGTGGGTACCCATAGAACCCATTTTCATTCACATATCTTGAAGTCAGAGGTCAACGGACCCCTTTGAAAAGTTTTCCTCGCCAAAGTTTAGTGCAAGTTTGGAGAGTTATTTAACCTCCTTTGTGACAAGTTAGTATGACATGGTTGGTACCAATGGATTTCCTTATGTTTTATTGTTTCATATGATGCCAGTATCTTCACTCTAGCTCTAAAAGTGAGCCTGCTACAACCTCTGGTTGATTGCGTTAATGCGTTAAAGAAATTAGTTAACGTCCTATTATCGCGTTAACTATGACAGCCCTAGTTTTTATTAATCAATCAAACATTATTTTTAGGGTTTTGGTAGCATTTTGAAATAACTCACTACTACTACACAACATTATGCACGCACACACATAAGTTGTGACTTTGGCAGATGTTGGAAATGGACTTAACATCGCAAATTCCTGTTTGGACGTCACGTTACACCGCTACACATACACAACACCTCCAACAGACTGTGTTTGTGTTCTCTAAAGGCACTATCACTTATCTTCACAGAGCAGTACATCCACTGCTGCAGCTTCACAGATGCATCTACTATGACAGTAAGGTTTGTTGTCACAGCTGCCAATGTGTAACATGAAACATTTTGGCAATATGCTTCACTGTGATTGGATTAAAGAAGCTGCCTGCCAACATCTGTCCCTCTGATGAAAGTCTGGAGTCCTCTATTTTGGAGGGATACTGCTGGCTGGTTAGAAGAAAGGTGTTTCTATGCTGGAATATTTTGCTCAGTGTTAATGAAGACTGCAGACAGAAGAAGGGTGCATATGGCAGTGGTGTCAGTTGATGTATTTTCTCCAATCGCGTGAACGCGGGCATCGCGTGTCACGGAGGATGTTGGAACGGTCTAATGAAGAGGAATTGTTCCTGTCGACTTGCATTAGCTCCCACGCTGTAAAACGCAAGCTGTGAAATCCATCATATTGCACAAGGTAATTATGCATAGATAATTGCGCCGTGTACAGAGCATTCCTACAAAAGCAAATAAATGCCCTTTTTGAGTCCATGGCAATACCTTGTTGTACATGCTAGACATAACAGAGCACACGCCTCTCGAGGCCAGGAATCACAACCAGGAATTTCAAGGTTTGTTCGGAGGGAAGCTAATTGTATGTCCCGGTTGTGAGTTCCTAGGAAACCACCCACACTGTAATGTGGAAGCACACAACCTAATTCAGAAGGCAGCATAGAGTACCAATCGCCTGCTGCTATTCAAACAAGACTAATAGTTTACAGCCACACCAGCAACTCTGTGAAGGTGTAATGAGGCACAGCAGTGCTTCAAGCTAAATGCTAATATATGCATGCTAACAATGGCAATGCTGATGTTAAGCAGGTATAATGTTTACTATGTGCACCATCTCAGTTTGCATGTTAGGAAAAGCTAACATTTGCCGACATTCCCCGGAGCTATGCTGTTATATTGTTCAGGAATCCAGAGTTGGCCCTGACCAATTTGGTGCCCTAGGCAAGATTTTTGCTGGTGTCCCTTGTAACATTGCCAATTCCACCACCAATCATTGTGTTCACACACTCAGAAACTCACACACAGAAACTGCATATGTCCTTGAGATTAATCTATGCAGAGGAAGGAATTTGAGTTGGGAGTAACTGAGGTTAACTCCAGCTATTTATAAGCTGTTAGGATGATGCGCCGGGGTGATGCTACAGGCAACCCAGATAAATAGAGCATAATAATAATAATAGGCTACATAGTTATGTTGTGGGCTTTTTTGTGATATTTCAAAATAATAGTATTAAAATAGTATCAGTAAAAAATAGTAAGTTATAAATTCTGATTTTTTTTTTTCTTTCCTCATTTGGGGTGCCCCAATGGACGGATAGCGCCCCTACCATTCACCTATACCTCCTATGCCTAGGGCCGGCTCTGCAGGAATCCATAGAAAACAGTTGGAAAAGGATTCCTAAATGGGTCAATAATGATACACAGAAAGGAGGAAGGGAACCATCGAATACAGAAAAGTGAAAAAAAAAAAAAAAAAAGCCAATATGTGCAATAATACAGGCGATCAGGGGCATGAAGAATACAGAAAAGGCTAGGATCGGCAGTTACCCTGAATTGCATTGTGTCACCAAAAGATATTGGTCGGCACTTTGTGAAAATTAAGACGCATCTTCAATATCCTACAAGGATTTTAGCAAGGTTTAGGTTTTAGTTAATCTGAGCAGCAACAGAGGAATAACTTAAGTAAAGTGAACATAAAGATAAAATTGTTTTGTAGAGCTAAACTGATATTTGGTAAAAGTTCAGATGTCTGAAATAATTCTAATATGACAGACATGTTATGTTCAAAGTTTAAAATATCGTTATTGTCTCTTAAAAGGCAATTATTTTGCAGCCAGGTCACAGACAAAACTCTAAATACTGAAGGACAGCAACAACAAAACAACAGGACATAGTTTACCTAGTGGTTCAGCAGGAGGTTCTGAAGTACAAGTAAACAATCTAAGTTATCTGTGCAAATGAGCAATCTATCTGTCATTTAGCCATGGACTGTACATAAGAAGTGAACGTAGTCACCGTGACGTTACCAAATGGTTTGTGGACCGAGGTTTTGAAGCCTCGAGCTCTGCATTTTGGCCATCGTCATCTTGGTTTTTGGCCTTCGCCTTCTTGTTTTTTTGCAACCAGATGTGACACAAAAGGAAGGAGCTAAGTACAACCAAACGCTGAATAAGTCATTTGTAGGTGACCAGGAAGGGAAGTAACCTTCCAAAGCACCTGCTTGTTATACAGTCTGTAAACTGGGTTTGACCCCTCCCTGAAGTCTTACTAGCCACTTTGATGAGGCTACCAAGCCTAGTTTTTGTTGGCCAAAGTCAAGCTCCCATTCTCGAAGCAACAATATAGAACATTAAAACTTATTCAATAAAACTATTATAAAAATGAGTCATCATCTCGGAGGACGTTAAAAGAACAGATTTTCTTCAAAAAATGGGCATTGTTGTGGGAGCAGCATGGGATTCAAAACACAGTTTGTTCTCAAGCCCAAGTATTTACAGCTATCCACCAACTCGATGCCAGCTCCTTTGATGGTTGTTAGTCGTCTTTCTAAAATGACATGTCAAACATTTAATTGAAGGAAGGAGTCATCACACCAAGATACAAAGTCATCGACCACAGGCCCATGCTGATGCTCCTCCCCTTCAAGAAGATTTATGATCACAGAATCAAGCGCACATTTGATAATGTGTCTGTTTGTATGGTTACTGCGACAGAAGAATGTATAATAGTGGAGAGAGACTGCAGCCTTGAGGAGAAATAGGGCAGCTGATTGGAAAAAGAGCCTCACACACTGGGACCTATCAGTCAAGAAGTCCAGCATCCACCCAACTAGATTAAAATCCAGTTTAAAAATGTTATAAACTCTTCTCATAAAAATGGAAATGTGAAGACACATTATTTGGAGGATTGGGCCTCTACTGTTGACAGTCTAGTCTTGAGTTAAATGCCATCCCCCTGTTCAGGTACTTTATATTCTCCACACTGTGCCCTGCTGTGTCTTCTGTTTTGTTTCTCTGGAGAGGAAATGTCCCATTTGTGTTTCTGAGGTGAAAATTAAGTCAGATGCACCTTGGGTAATGCCAGGGGCCCCTCAACTTTCCAGGTTTGAAATCATGAACAGATACTACAACTATAATGGAATTCTACCGTCTAGCAGAAACATTTACCATTCTGACAACTGAGAGCCCGACTCCACATTGTGTGCTTCCTCAGAATAGATATGATGTCTGGCTGCTTTGCATAAGTGTGGGTTTTTAGCTGGTCTGAGTGTATCGTCACGCTTTTTACTGGACTTCAAAAAAAGAGTACAATCACGTGTACTTATCCTCATTCCTGCCTTGGCCTGGGTTAAACCCAACCACACATCATCCATTTTTAGAGATTACACTCACCAATACATTAACTGAAAGCCACATCCAACATTATTGCAAGTAACACATAAAAACTGATGGCAATGTTTTAGGGTTGATTTCACCATTAAAGCTGTACTAATGTTGCCTGATAATCAGACTGAACTTTGTTTTACTTCATGTTGGCCTTCTGGCATTGTGTTCCGGTTGGCCAATTTCCTGTTGAGGGGGTGTTTGTTCTGCCCCATCCACTAAGTGATGAGTGACGCATCCGTCCCGCTGACTTCATTTTCAGTTGACATGCAATCTACAATAGCGTTTCCTTGGAGCAGCTGACCAATCAAATGTCGATTTAAGAGTCGATTAAGTCTGCTTGCAACAACTCGTGCAGCTGCATCAATCTTTTCCACGCTTGGTGCCATTTTTCTGTTGCTATTTTTCATTGATGTAGGACGTAGCTCGCTTGCTCTGTGGGAAGATGAGTCTACATTTTTAATTCCCTCAATCTGAGATGAGGGTGGAAATTCTGAGGTCTGTAACCAGGCTAATTTCTGGTTGTGTTAGGGTTAGGAAATGGTCGTGGTTGACGTCAAATTCACTGACTAATGACTCACGTGACTAGCGAGGCAGACGAGTCACGTGACTAACAACTGACGTGACAAAATAAGTCAACGTTACTTTTAGTTTCATATGGGACATGAACAGTGGTCTTCTGGTTGAAAGTCTTGTATTTACCCAATTTACTCAATGATGATTAAGCCTGCGGCTCACTGATGAAAGCCTTTGCATTTACAGTAATAAGAGCTGGGAGTCTGTGGTGACATTCCCGGGAAAAATCACAAGCCTCGCACACTGTTTGGATCTCGGGGAAGTGAGAACCAAAAACACACCTGCAATTGCCACTTATCGCCAATAGCTGCCGCCAAAGAGAGAACGAAATGGAGATCTTCGAGATTGTAACTTTAACAGGTTATGCCAAACCTAAGGTGGCTATGTGCGCGAGACAAACTGAAGGATTGAGTGTTGAGTGAATTATCCTCATTCTTATGCTAAATAAACCATTAAAACTAAAAATGTGATGTCACATCACATGATCACGTGACGTGATGTGAGCCAAGTGAAATGTTAGTATTTTGTCATCCTTGATTTTGAAATGTAGGATCTGCTACCCTATCACATTTATATGGGTATTGGACTTTCGGTCTAGCACTCCACCGTGAATCCCATTGTTGAAGCGCAACCTCCTTTTCCAAAACATAAATCATTAAAACTATTGGAATATCTGAATAAAAAAAACATTGTGACAAAGCTAAAATCAGAGCTGTTTTTGTTAGCTAATGAAAAGTTGATATTTTTTAGATGCATACTTATCACAGAACAGCAATTGTCATGTAGCTAGTCATGTCCAATTATATGCATGCAGTTAAATGCAGCTATTATAACCTGAAACTTGTCGCTTTTACACTTTTACTCTGCTGATATATGCTCATGCCAACGCTGTTTGCTGGCCCAGCTTGCTCCACCACCCAAACCTCCTTATGAGCCGTATTCTTGCTAGGCCTATTGTTTATTTAACTAAGATTCATGTTCATTTATGTGTTTGTTGAGGAGGTATTAACTCTCTCAGCAAAATCCCCACTGCTGCTCAGATTCTTTGAGAGCTCCCTCGAAGAGTAAAGTATTTTCCACCAAATCTAACTGTATTGCTAGTTGTTATAAATGGTCAATTTTTTTTTACGTAAGTGCCCTGACTGAACTTGCATTCCATCACTGAATAGACAGGCACCCTCCAGCTTTGTTGCATAAGAATTGAAAAACATACCCTCCTCACTCCTATCACCTCTCACTGCATTTACCATACACCTCTATGGATCCACACCACTTTGCATCTATAGCAGTTCTGTGATGAAGTTTCAGCTCTCTGACTTCTCACTCTCACTAGATGATACCCCCATAACCCCAAACCCTCCTCGTATCTCACTCACCCTCTCACCACTCATTAAGTCCTCCTGATGGGTCACCACATGCCTTACCGACATGCAATCCACGACTCGAGTCATTAAAATCTCCTCAGGGGCTGAAGCGAAGAGCAGTTGGAGCATGCGGTTGGAGGGACGAGGTTCGGATGAGTCAACTCTAAGGAGACTCGCTGCCTCCTCCATCACTCCTACACTGAAACAGCAGTACACATCTGCAAGCGAGAAGGAAGGGCAGACCAAGAAAGCAAATGAGAGCGCGAGGGTGCAGCGGCAATAAGAGATATTTTGATTTACAAAGCAACTATTTTACAAATGGGTTAAAGAGAAAGTGTTATGGCTCATTTGGAAACAGATCTAGTAGTACGGTCATATAAAAATCACATTGGTATTGAGTTGTTACTTTTGGCCACGACAGTAGAATACTAAAACTTAAATTGGACGGTCACTTTAATCCCTTTGGTGCTGAAACCAGCTCTGGCTCTCCACAGATTGATTGCTGGTTGTAAAGCATAACAATATCAGGCAGGGGCAAACTGTTAGATGGAGATTAAAGTTGTGTGTTTGTGTGTGTGTGTGAAGACTCAAGTATCACAATAGCAATATACACGCCAACTCTATCATTCTCTTTTTCACTTGGAGCACACACACACAACACATCAGCACTTCAATCAACAACTATTCAAGTGGAATCCTCCTGGTCTATAGTATTGCTGCAATATTTTAAGTGCAATGAAAGCACAGGTCTGCCAGCTATTGACCTGAGACGTTTCATCACTTTAATGCTTCTACGTATACAGAACTATACATCAAATCGATCCTAGTAAGCCAAACTTCTATAGGTGAACAAACAAATAATAAAAAATAATAGAAGCATATAAAAAGCTATGAAACTTTAATGAGAGGAATGTTTTAGTGTTTGTGCTCACAGTATTGTCTCCAATAAGATCTGCATTGACTGAACACAGACATAATGTAACCTCTTTTTTCTTCATTAGGTTGTTTGGCAGGAAATTACAGGTCAACGCAAAATGAAAATAGAAATGTCAAGCGGTCTGTTTACTGCCGAATCTCCCTCTGCACACGTCTTTAATATGATTGTGTTAAATTCTCCCTCGAGATTGTTTTTTGTGGACTTTGTGAGCCGAGCTGGACCCAATTTCCCAATTTCATTATCATTTAAATGGGGTCCGTTAGATTCGGTGTATTGTTCCCAGTCTGCAACGCCGATGGTTTCTTTAACTGCAGTCATTTCTCTTATCTTCTGCTCATCTTTGATCATACCTTCACCATCTTCTACGCTGTCTCCATATTTTTTACTCTCTAAGGAGACATATTTCCTTTTAATCAGTATTCTTGAAGGTCAGAGAAATGTCATTTCCTTGAGTGTATTTATAGTTTTTTCAGCAGTCAACGGAACCGTTGAAGAAGCTTTGAATATTCAGTTGCTTGTTTTCTGAAAAGAAAAGTTTAGTTTACAGACTCAAGATGGTTGCCTAAACAAACAAACCACTCCATCACAGAAGTTTCTCTCCTCAGTTTTTCCCCATATATCTGTATTCCTCAGCACACTACCCTTACCAAAATGAAGTGTATTCAAGTCTAACCCTAACCCTTACACTGACAAGTATACAGAAAGGTCTAAGTATTCTTATCTTACAGGCCTACAGAAAAGAATACTTGGCTTGTAGTTGTGTTTACTTTTTGAAAAAGTAGCCTATTAAAGTGTGAGAGTTTAAAAAAATATGTTTTGATATGAATTTACTTCAATTCATCAAGTTTTTTGATTATCCGGTTCACCGTAGAGGCATGTGAGAACAACACATTTGTAATCATTTTTTAATCTCATCACAAATCATCAAGTCAAATAGCAAAAGGAGCAAGTCTCTTTATGTAATACATAAATCATTGACTAAATAAGTTAAAGTAAACAAAGTATACTTTCATGAACTAAAAAGCAGAGATGCTCACAATCATTTTTTGCAAGTCCAAGTCGAGTTTCAAGTCTTATATCGACACCCTAACTCTGAAGATCATAAGGTCTCAATCACAATCCATGTTAGAGATACTGCAATTTGGTGAAAGAAAAGAAGACTGAGGCGAGAACAACAGACAGAGAAGAGAGGGTTATAGCAAGAATCCTTAATGTGCATTCTCTTTCTCTGCCTATAGTGGTGTCTGTATCATTTTCTAGCTGTCTAAACGTCCTCCCCTTCATTGCATATTGCTGAAAGCGCTCAAATGCCAGTGAGCTGTGAAGTGCTCCATAATTCCATTTCAGAGGTGATTGGAACCTCCATTCTTGAAGTGCCATATCTGTAAGGCTTCTACCTGCAGACACTGAAATGACAAACGACATTTTCCACTCAGTGGTTTGTGACACAGTCCAACCCCCTTTTTTTTTTTTCCTTTCCAAGAGAGCCTGAAATTTGGTGTGTGGGGAAGGATGCGTCTGATGTGATGCTATTTGATGTAGTCTTGAATTTTCTCCTTGGGGGAAACAATGGTCAGGATTTATGCTGTCACAAGTTGAATCAACCATCGAATTGCTTTTAACTTTGGATGGATGGAGGGATGAAAAAAACCCTCCCCTCAAAACTTGACAGTATCCCCCAGCCAAGCGCCAACATTTCCTCTCTTTCTCTCTCGTCGAAGAGCCTTTGAGGAGAAGCGGATCAATTTAGGGAGTTTTTCAAACCAGAGGACGAACAAATACCCTGGGTATTACAGTAAAATAGGCCTTTTCCTGTGATGTATGCCAACATTATCTTTTGCTGAGTATTGATGGATCCAGCCTTTGTCTGTTTAAGTGGCAGGGCTGACACTTCATTTTCAGCTTTACGTCCCGTCGCTCGTTCAAAAGGAAGGTGTTAGACTTTGTCCGAGTTCACTCTGTGCTTGCATAGGCTTTCTTTTTGCCTGCGAGGAACAGCTGAGCCCAGGCCATAAATCGTAATGCAGTAAAGGTGCGAGTGCAAGGAGACTGAAAAGAGAGGCAGAAAAAGGGGGTTTGAGGAGAACAAAGAACAGAGACGAGGGGAAAAAAGAGAAAGAGACAGAAGGAACATTGAATTATCACTGGAGCATATTATGAGGGAAATGGATGGGGCTTGGCTGTAAATTGCAGGTAATTTGTGTCACGAGTTGGAGGATTCAAATCACTGGAATCAATGTCAAAAAGATATTGTGCCTAGTCAACATTACAGAGCAGAGATGTGGCGTTAATGGATGGGTGGAGACGAGGAGTTTAAAGAGCGAGAGCTCGGGAGGAGGTCAGAAAATGAGACGTGTGATTTTTCACGCCGCTCTCTCCGTCTGTTGACAGGTGCATGCACGCATCATTAAAGAGTTGAAAAATGTGCGAGGAGGAGGTTCTAATGACTCGCTAATGACCTTGACCGCCAATTTTAGCGAATGGGGCTCTTGTCTGCTGCAACCCGGGCTTGCAGCAAGAGGAGTGTCGACATGATTAACTGCAATACTGCCAAGGACATGAGTGAGGAAAGAACCGAATTATCCAGACTATTAAAGCACTCTACTGTATGTTCAGCCATGACTACTTTTCTTTTTTTCTTCTTCTTCTGTCAGACTGGAACTCACAACAAGGACATATGCTTTGTTCACTGTGTAATACATTTCCTTCACGTCCGGTTTTTGAAAACATAAAATCTCATACCAGCAGCTTTCCCGTCACTCTTTCTCAGATGGATATTTCCCCAAACAGACGGATTGTAAACGCGAGTGTGTCCAAGTTGTCAGAAGAATGAGTTCTGAGAGAGAAAAATGGACGTTTACCACAGCTTGCATCGCCATCCATTATGCCATTCTGTACCGGCTGCTGGTGTTTGTGCAGTATGTCCCAACTTCATCCGTCACTTACGACTGTTGCGATGAATTGCACGTTTCCCACCAGTTCCACTGTATGTGTGTAACTGGAGATAATGAGATGGCACTCTGCTGGCACTGGGCCCAGAGGCTTCACCAACAGGCCACCATACTGACGCCAATACCAGTGTGTGTGTGTGGTACTTGATAAGTGTAATTCTTGCAGAATGCAAATTCTAAACACAGCCGATTAGCATACAAGCATAAATCAGTAACGCTGATAGCACTGCAGAGGCTCTTTTAGAGTTTTAAAATTAAAACTTATCTCCCTAATTTGCATGTTAAATAATTGAAAATGTGTATCAATTTTTAATTATAAAATCAAATTTGGATGCTATCTGTAAGTCTGTTTCCAACTTAGCTTTTAAAGACACCAACAGAGGCTTGTTGCGTCGACTTTATCTATTCCTTGTGAAGTTGAGATCCTCAGCAGCCATCAGCACACGACGGGCTCACGCTATTTTATCTTCCTCACCTGTCAGAGAGGAAGAATGCGAGGCAAAGAGAAAGCCAGGAAATGAATTACAGCGCAAAACGGAAAGAGTCATCTATTGCCGGTGACAGAATACTCTCAGACTGGAGATAAGGAAATCCCATTTGTAGGAAACGGCCACTCAGCACTTTTCAGCATAACCGGTTAACAGAGCAGGTCAGCCTGTGGGTCAGCGGAGAGATAACGCCGCTTTGATGGTGGTGGGCAAAAATATGTGTAACAGGATATTGTCACTGTGTGAACATGGTTATCTGTGTAACATGGAAAATGGACCTGGGCCGGTGGCACGCTGCCCGACGATAGCGATGTCAGATTTAATGCTACTATGCGAAGTTACTGCAGCGACACATGAAGATAACAGATGATTAAAATACAGTTTTAGAGGATATTTCATTTATTTTTGCTGTAGTTGCAACAGTTCATGTACAGCTCCAGTATGTTGGCAGTACTTGATGATCCCTGTGTGCATCAGACTTTGCTGTCCGGGTGGAAAAGTTTTGATGATTAGGGGACACTTTCGTATCGACACCAAATAACCTACCACTTGAAAAGTAATGAAAAAATGCAGAGTCTACATTTGAAGATCTAATATTTACAATGTGATATGTTTAAACATTTTTGGGAGAAAAAGAAAATATTTGTAAAATTATTATATTTTCATAAATTAGGGGGAGGGGGGGGGGGGGGGGTTCTGACTGGCTGCCACTTGAGTAAACATTCACTCAGTGGGTGTTATTACCTCCGCCAAGGCCGAAGGCCTAGGAATGAGGTTATGTTTTCACCGGCGTTGGTTTGTTGGTTTGTCCGTTTGGAGGATTACTCCAAAAGTCCGCATGGATTTGAGCGGTGGGGTGTCACACAATGAACAATCCATTCGATTTTGGTAGCTTTCCGGATCATGGTCCGGTTTCAGGAATTTTTTTAAGCAAGACGATCAGCCAGAACATTAAGACCTCTGGGTATAACACATGCGCAGTGTAACTGATGACGCGTTGTTGACGCATGACCCAGCCTCTTTCCTTCAGAGAGAGGGACACAGAGAGGGCAGTGGGTGGGGGGAACAACTGTAGAATCTGCATTTTTTCACATTAAACTCTGTGAAATTAGAGTTGAATTCGACCAAAGCACACTTGGTGATTGTTGGAAAAAGTAACGACGACGGTTTAGGTGAGTTTTATTTTGTAACTGTCCAGAAGTGTTTTACGATGCTCCGCTACATACAGCTGATCTCAACATAAACAAAAATACAAGTGGATGATGGCGCAAGCTGCACAAGGAGGGGGGCGGAGGTCTGCGCTCTCCGAGTGCCATTCTAGTTCAATTAGGTAAAAACTTTCAAAAAATAAGTTTATTCAAGTGTGCCATTAGTATACTTCTTTTAAACTTAAAATAAGAGAGTATGATTTCAGTTTACTTTTGATGTACTTATCAGAGATATACTTAACAAAATTATACTTCCATCCATCTTCAACCGCTTATCCGGGATCGGGTCGCGGGGGCAACAGCTCCAGCAGAAACAAAATTATACTTAAGTATACTTAAGTGTACTTGGCAAGTATACAGAAAAGTCCAAGTATACTTGGCTTATACTGAAAAGTTTACAGAAAAGTATAAGTATATTTAGCTAAGTAGTTTTGGAAAGTGTACTTTCATTAACTAAAAAGTGGGCTACAAATAACTAGTAAACTAATAGTATACCTATAAGTTCACTTGTAGTATGGTTCATATTATAGTTGCATTACAAAATACAACTTGGATTGTGTACTCAAAGTTTACTTACTTAAAAGTATACTTTTATAAACTAATAATTAGGCCAATTAAGTCCCAAGAAGTATTGGAGTAGTACACTTACAAGTATTTTACTAGTACATTGATATTAGTATACTTATTACATAAAGTATACTTGGGATTATACTTGAACTATACTTATGTTATTTCATAAAATAAACTTGGAGTATACTTCTTTTTTGTAAGGGTTGTCTTGTTTTTGTCTGCTTTTTGTTGATTGTTAAAAAGGTAGGAACTATAAACAATACTGTCCCAACCGTCCCAGGGAGAGCAGACACACTTTGGACTCCTCTGCTATCTACCAACAAAAATTCAGACAGGTAACACTTTTGCATCAACTGAAAGGCGAGAAAATAAGCTTTCCAACAATATGTTATTTTGTATGTGGCATAACTAAAAACAATGTGGTAGAATAAAAATTACAAAAATGGCCAAAAATGTACTTACATGCTGGATATTTCAAAACTGTGAATAAAAAGTGAGGAATAGTCAGAATGTCTCCTCTTTGAGGTTGAAAGTGAATAGGGTGTGGATGAGAATAAGCATGGTGAATGGCATAGTTGCTTTCTAACTAAGCTAACTAGCTAAAAAGGCACTATCACTCTCTCCCAACTGACCCCGCTCTCCCCTATTTCCAGGCTGAAAGTTAAAGAAAAGAACATATTTAAAGTCAAGGTTTTGTTGTCCTGTTGACAAGCATTCAGTCTGGGTGAATTACTTTCCCCGTAATATTTCTGCAAACATGAATATGGCATTATGTGTATCAATTTCATGTTTGCAAGTCTTTATTGTGCAGTTTTGAGTAAACGTTAGTATCAGCTAAGAGGCCTGGAAGTCTCTTCCTTAGCCTTTACTTCCTCTACTTGTTTGGGCACTTTGAGGATCACTTTGGCAGTTAAACACTCAATTTATCTCCCCTCTGTCTGTGTCTCTTTTAATTACAGATCCTGCTTTGGTGGGAATCAAACAGAAACAATTAAAAGAAGAGTGTTTTCAAGCCACTCGATCCAGCTAATGAATAGGCTCGGAATACAAACTAGCTAAAAACTTTCTGCAAAGTTTACAAGGAGGAATTAATTGGGCTGGACTCGAAGAGATTATATTGTTGGTGAGGATGCATTTTCCATCTTAGATTGAAGAGGGATGTTTAAGCGAGGGCTATTATTCACTACAACTCTCATATAAGCTGACATGTGATGTATTCAAAGCCAGAGGCTGAGACTTTGATGCCGCTTTAATCAACCTCAACAGCAACGGGCCGGTTTGCCTGAGATCACATGAACGTCATTGACCGAGACAGATGATGAGTGAGGGGGAGCGCTTCTGTCAGACGTCGATCTTAAACAAGGGAGAAGCCCCGATGCCTCGGATGCATGTCAACGCAGAGGAGTCACACGGGGTGGTTGTTTTAGCCGGGGAAGCCTTGCACAGACGTCTGAGTTTGATCAATTCATATAGCGACTCACAAGCTTGAACTTTGTGGTGGATGTTGTTCGCAGGTTCCCGGCAAATCAATTACACCTGTGCCACAGGCTGTAATCTCAATTGAGCCCTTTGCAATCAGCAATATGTCAACTGGACATAAAGCCTACAGTTATTATTATTTTTTAGATCACACTTGTTTTGACACTGCGAGCCAAAGTTGAGGATTAAATTGTGCGGTGCTGTAACTAGAAAATGTGGTGAGTGTGTGTTTATTTGAGGAAGAGACGATGCCTACTAGGTTTGTCTGACAACAGCTGAGGTGAATACAGATTTAAAAGGTGATAGATTTTTTGTTTAGTGAAATGTCTCAACAACTATCGGATGGATTGTCATGAAATTTGATTCACATATTCATTCCCACCTCAGGATGAATTTTAAGAACTTTAGTGATCCCTTAACTTTTCGTCTAGTGCCATGATCAGGTCAACACTTACATTTGTTCAATACTTTTATGACCAAATACCTGCAAAACAAATTAGCCAAAGTCAGCATACCAACACACTAAATGGTGAATATGGTGAATATTTTACCTGTTATATCAGTATGTTAGCATTTTCACTGCAAGCATGTTGTCATTTAGCTCAAAGCACTGCTCAGCCAACATGATCTTATCCAAATTTGTCATATTTTGCCATTTTGGCAGGAGCCCCCCAGCCTTTTGCGTAGTATCTTGACGCTGAAAGTTCGCATGTGATTAACGTTGTGAAATGGTCACAGTTTGTAAACAGTGGGCTTCCTCCGGGTCTGAAAAGTGAAGCCAATGTGGAAGTGCCTTAAAATTGCGTTCTTTATAATGGCCAGTAGGGGGCGACTCCTCTGGTTGCAAGAAGAAGTCTGATTGTATAGAAGTCTATGAGAAAATGAGCCTACTTCTCACTTGATTTATTACCTCAGTAAACATTGTAAACATGAGTTTATGGTCTCAAGCACTAGTTTCAAGTCTTCTTCAATGCAGCATGATGTTCATTTAGTAAATTATGGTCCCATTTAGAGTAAAATAGACCATATAGCAGGGTATGCTTTAGGGCATGGCTACCTTTTGATTGTACCACAGCGTTGTCCGGTCTGGGTGTTGTCCATGTTTTTGTCTTAGAACCCTTTCACAGTGTGTTTTTCAGTCCATGAAAGTTAATTGTAACATTTTGGTTGCCAAAAAAATTTCTTATTCAGCGTTTGGTTGAACTTAGCTCCACCCTCTTGTGTCATTTCTGTTTGCAAAAAAATCAAGATGGCGACAGACAAAATGCCAAACTCGAAGCCTCAAAACGGCAGTCCACAAACCAATTGGTGACGGTATGGTGGCTACGTCCACTTCTTATACAGTCTATGGTTGTAACATGTGGTTAAAAAAGTATGCTTATAATGTAACCTAAGTTACTGATGTAATGTCAGGTCACATGACATAACATCACGTGATATAATGTCATCGGTAAAAATTACTCAACTTTTGGTTTCACATGGGACACAAACATCGACCCCCTGAGTAAAAGTCCTGCATTTGTTTATCTCATCCACACCCCCTTCGTTCCGCCCTTAAAAGACTTCTCGCTCTTAATACTACGTCAGTTGCTCTGAGCATCAAATAATGACACGGATGTGTTTACAATGGCGCTAGTTGAAAGCGGGGTGCGTCTCATTCAGATGCTGAATAGTCTATTAATATAATTTCTTGTATGTCAAGAGTGTACTTTCATGAAGGCCACCAGCCTAAAAAATGAAAAATCTCTGATAAACGCTTAACTTCAGCTCATCTGCTTTCCAACCATGCAGATGCTCATCTTTCAGAGCAGGCCATCACTATTATGGATGAAACTAAGATGGTAATAGGGGGAATAGACTGTACCTGCACAGGACTGATGCATCAAAGAACAGACATCACACTGCAGGCAGCACATCAGCAGACTCAGATAGATAAATGAAATATCTGGATGCTTTAATCATCCGCACAAACATAAACTATTCCCTATGTTTATGATTCAAACACATGTAGGGATTAGAGATGTAGAGTCGCTGGATTGATAATGGGCATGTGAGCAAAAGAAATTCGCCACTGATGATGTCTGAACTTTTTCCTCAAACTTCATTATCTGTGAGAACATAAAGCCACAACAGATTAGGTAGATAATAAAGGGTTGTGTGTAAAGATACCCTTTTTCCCCAGATATGACTGTGTATTGACATTGCCTGGCATCCACCCAGAGCGTTTTGCAAATAACATGTCTACCACAAAAGTTGAACGATGCTATACAGCTCTATTTGCCAGTTGCCATGGTGACACATGTACATGAAGCAGCGTGAATGGCGCTGGCAGCATCGAAAGAGGAGAGGAGCTGAATAAGAGTGAATGCTGGAGTCAGACGGTGCATAAAATGGGAATGAAAGGGAGAGTGATGTTGAATAGGCTGGTGTGTTGTGAAGAGGAGCCAACCAGCGGCAGGTGTTGTTGATGGTATCAGTGTCTACTTAGGCCTCTTTCAAACAGGGCGCCTGCAACATTGTAAGGGGGTTCAATTATGCGGGTAAGGTAGTGGTTTTTGATGTTGACACAAAGATAGGTCCCCTTTAATAAAATGTGTTAACCAGTCTGTTTCCAGACATCATGACATTCCAGATAAACTGAAAAGCTCCTGGGTGTAAAAGGAAAGTGAGGTTGTGGCAACACATGAGGAAAAACAGCACCCTTATCCTAACCCAGTGTAATGGAAGTTGTTACATGTGTAGCCTAGCTTAAATGCAGTCATACCTCATGCATAAAGCCTTTTTTTTTAATACTCTGCACAGACGGAAGCAATGGTTGATATAAGCGATGAAAGGATTGATATTGCTTGTTTCTGCAAAACTTTGGATTATGTTCAATGCAAACAGTTTTATAATGCATTCTTTCTTCAATATCTATATGACACTCCAGTGTATATGAGGTTTGGGGAAAGATGATGGTTCTTACGGTGGTTATGGTCACTTAAATTGGGGTTAATCCACGAAATATTGTTGTATATTATGTATATATGTGTTTTTCTTAATATACATGCAACATTACCTGTGATTCCGTATTCAAAGTAAGTTACGCCACTTCTGGTGTTATTTTAACCCAAACTGCAATCTTTTCCTTAACCTAACTAAGTAGTGTTGTTGCCTAAACCTAACCAAGTTGATGTTTTCTTAAACCTAATTAAGTAGTTTTGTTGCCTAAATCTAACTAAGTAGTGTTGTTGCCTAAACCTAACCAAGTTGATTTTTTCTTAAACCTAACTAAGTAGTGTTGTTGCCTAAACCTAACCAAGTCAATTTTTTCTTAAACCCAATTAAGTAGTTGTGTTGCCTAAACTTAACTAATTAGTTTTCTTTCCTAAACCTAACCTAACCAAGTCAAGCTTTTCTTAAATCTAATTATGTAGTTGTGTTGCCTAAACTCAACTAAGTAGTTTTTTTCCTTAACCTAATTAAGTAGTTTTATTGCCTAAACCTAACCAAGTCATTTTTTTTCTTAAACCTAACTAAGTAGTGTTGTTGCCTAAACCTAACCAAGTCAATTTTTTCTTAAACCCAATTAAGTAGTTGTGTTGCCTAAACTCAACTAAGTAGTTTTTTCCTAAACCTAATCAAGTCGATCCTTTCCTATACCTAACTAGGTAGTTTTGTTGCCTAAACTGGGACGGTCTGGGGGACTTTTGGGTCACTGGTGGTATCATGTGACTATCATGTGACCAGAGCATTTACCTTTTAAAATGTCGTCTCTGTGCAGATTGATTAAGTCTGAAGAAGAACTTCTTTTACATTTTTCATTGCTGTCTTCTACTGGTCCAGCACCGGCCTACTATGGTTTTGGATGTGCGTGACCACTTTACATTGTTTAATCGGTCAAATATGGACATAATTCCCAGGGATACTGGGCTGAAATAAGGACGCCACAGAGGAAGAGCATCTGAATTATCAGGGTGCCTAATTGAAGGATTTCAAAACATGTTTTGCAGTTGAATGCTTGTTTTCCAGCTGACTGTAGGCAACACTAGGGAAAGGCTTAAGCAACCTAAAGAGATGTCGCAGCAAACCAACCAAAGTCTCTCATTATTTATCAAATAAAGGAGAACATAATATGTGGGAAATCTGCTGCCTCTCTTATTTTGTACTCAATCCAAATTGTTGCAAAGACTTCTATAGATGTGTTGCTTATGTCAGTATGTTTTACAGGCTACTGCTTGCAAAAACTGTTTGCTGACTGTGCTCTTGTAAAGTCAGCCTGCATGGTGTTGGAAATGGGATTGTATGCTGTATAACATTTTCCTTTGTGCATGTATGCTGTTATGTTATACTGTATGTACTGCATACTGCAGCACCTCTATTATACAGTCTATACCTTTGCCAAAGCACCATCAATAGACTGTGACACCAGATATGAGCATAACAGAAGTATCTTTCTTTTTTTCTGCTATGATTCTCATTAACAAACAACCCTGACTCTAGTGCAGTGCCAGAGATGGGGTCATCTCGGTAGCTGAGACCAGTGTAACCTTTTGCATCCTTCATCCCCACACTGTATCCCTGGAGAAATTGTTGGAACAACTTTTATGGAATATTGATTAATAGCTTCTGTTTCCAGATGATGCTGATATGGAAACTTTGCATTTCAAGTGGTTAAGGAGTGTGGAGACGGTCTTAAGCCAAGGTGAAAGCACATTAACTTGCAGAAAAAGAACACCAAGGCAAAACACACATATAATTGAATTCCCGCACCACAACAAATACTCATGATACCACTGCAGTAAGTCAGGCTGTTCTCATACACCATTTGTAGCAATGGCCTACCTATGAAAAGTAATGCACTGTATTTATTATACAAATACATACACAATTAATTTGTATGTAATCCATGTAATTATGAACCAGAAAGTATAAAGAGGGACAAACGCTTGATGGGTGGGTCAAAATGCATCGGACTTTCGCTCAGGAGACCAGTGTTCGTACCTCGCGTGAAAATAGAAGTCAACATTTCTTTTTTTTGTCACGTAACTTCTGTACTTAAGCTACGCCACTTCTGTAGTTATTTTAACCCAAACCACGATCTTTTCTTAAACCTAACTAAGTAGTTTTCTTGCCTAAACTTAACCAAGTCTTTTCTTAAACCTAATTAAGTAGTTTTGTTGTCTAAACCTAACGAAGTTGACCTTTTCTTAAATATAATTAAGTAGTTTTGTTACCTAAACCTAACCAAGTCAATCTTTTCTTTAACCTACCTAAGTAGTTGTGTTGCCTAAACCTAACTAAGTAGTTGTGTTGCCTATACCCAACTAAGTAGTCGTGTTGCCTAAACCCAACTAAGTAGTCGTGTTGCCTAAACCCAACTAAGTAGTCGTGTTGCCTAAACCCAACTAAGTAGTCGTGTTACCTAAACCCAACTAAGTAGTTGTGTTGCCTAAACCCAACTAAGTAGTTGTGTTACCTAAACCCAACTAAGGAGTTGTGTTGCCTAAACCCAACTAAGTAGTTGTGTTGCCTAAACCTAACCAAGTTGTCTCCTGTTGAGGCGGAAGTTTATTGAGAAGACTGGAGCACAAATTGACACCTATGTGTCATGTGTTGTTGGACATTAGTAGGAGAACATACAAAAACTGAGGAATAACTTTTCGTAAGATATAATACGAACCGTTGTATGAGGAAAGGTTGGGTAAGTACTCCTGTGTGTTAAACTCATGGTTTGGTCATGGTTTCTACTAGTTTACTGGTGTGTTTCATCCACTTCCCACTACGTGCACATCCCGATCCAGTCAGTCGATGGAGGAAGAGGAAAAAATGTGACATTTCCTTCAGTCTGAAATTATCTCCACAGCAAGCTGTCCTCAGTGGTGGAGGACTCTGCTCCAGCATGATCATATTACACACAGTAAGCGCAGCTCAGGAGCCTTGGAGGCTTCTGGGGAAGAAGACGGTTTGGTCCCTATAGCTGGGGATCCAAATGGAGGTTGAGGATTAGGGAGCCAGAATGCTGGGGTTATGGGAGAGCTATAGGGTGGGTGGGAGCATGTGAAAGCATACTTATCAGAAAGCAGGAGCCCTGGTGCCAAGGTCCCATCATCACCAGCAGCTGAGCATGAATGAATATGAGGCAGGGTTCATGAATATTCTATTGAGCGTTATCTTTCTCTTTCAACTTTCTTTTTTTCCCTCTTTTTCCTGCACTCTCAGATTTTTCTCTCTGCTACTCTAATCTTCCTCTAGCTCTTCCTGTTTTTTATCTTCCTCTGTCTCTGTCTTTCTGTCTTGCTGTGGCGTGACTCAGGACATCAGGTCCTTTCCCACAAGGGGTAACAAGCACTCCCAGATCGTATTTAAATCCTGCATGTTCCAAAGACTTCTGGAGTCTCGCACAAAGCTTCAAAAAGACAAGGACTTTACCACAGAGCTCCCACAGCGAAACACTAGTCAAATCTTTGTTTGTTTGTTTTTTTCTTTCTTCCTTCCTTTCTTGTTCTGTCTCTCTTTCTCCATTTCCACCAGTGCAGAGACGTTGGCTATCCTCTCAGTAAATCTTGGCATCCATCTTCATGTGAGATAACCACAAGGATGGAAACCAATTATGCTTTTTTCACAGTAGTCACAGTAATTATGCTTTTTTTTTTGTTGCTGTTTGTTTTCCGCTGCTTGAAGCGATGTCCCTACACCTTTATCTCTCTTGGTAAGATAAGCACACAGCCCATGACAAATAGTGAAAACAGAAGAAGAAGTTACTTTATATTTATGATTGTCTGAACAAGCTTAGCGCAGCCAAGTTTATGTTATTATTCTGAAATGCTTGCTGCTTCTCTTAGCCATCCCAGATAAACAATCATAAAACACATGCAGTCGGGGGGCTCAATGCGGCTCTGCTTCGGTTCTTTGCTTCTCATAGTCAAGTCAGAACAGGTTGTAGAATTTGAGTCACAGGGCAGCTTTGTCAAATTGTAGCTGGCACAAGTAGCCGATCAATGGTGCCGCGGTCTGTGGGCCGTAAAATGAGCAGAAGGGCACGGCTTTGAATGTCTCTTCCGTGGGACCCCCGGGCACAGCCACAACAATCAGCTGCTTCAAATGGAAGTGCACTAGTAGGCGAAAAGGGCAACAGCTCTCTGGCAGACACACAGACTCAGACAGCGGCCCCACCGGACCACTCTCTGCCTGATCGGTTCTGGAGTTGGCAGGGTCCTCACAAAGGTCATTGTTTGGGAAGAAAAGAGTAAGAAAATGGGTTGGTGTGGTTGCTTTTGTGTTCTGATCCAGTTCATCTTTTCAAAAAGATCTTTTGAATGATAGTAGAGAGTTAAGTTGGTGGGGGTCCTGAAAACTCCAATTCCAATTTGGCTGAAGATATTGTTTTTCTAAACAAATGGGCACACAATCATTCGCCACTTTCTTGGCACATTTGAGCAGGCAAAATTATTCCTTAAAAAACATGGCCTTGAGCATTGTTCTAAATGCAACCCAGTCTCACAGGAATATAAATATATATATAAACAGCACGACATTACAAGGACATTCCGCGTGTCATGAGGACGCATTTTAGGCTTTTTGCGTGTCATTTGTATACGCCACGCAACAAAATTGCGGTAATGTCCCCAGGTTTAGGCAACAAAGCCACTTAGTTAGGTTTAGGAAAAAGGTCATGGTAGGGCTTAAAATAAGTACGTTAACTAAGTACAATGCATACAGAAAACACGTCACTAACGTATCTTCAAAACAAAACACCAGTCTCCTGGTTGAAAGTCTTGTTCGTTGGACCCATCCACCCGCCGTAAGCACTTTTTATTCAACATTACTAGCTCGGATCGTGGCATATTTACACAGAGGCGTTAACATTGTAGTCAGTACAGACTACACGGCGTAGAAATGACACGCCAAAAGCAAGAA
This sequence comes from Sebastes umbrosus, assembly GCF_015220745.1. Taxonomy (NCBI): domain Eukaryota; kingdom Metazoa; phylum Chordata; class Actinopteri; order Perciformes; family Sebastidae; genus Sebastes; species Sebastes umbrosus. The sequence continues at coordinate 17,895,268 of NC_051286.1, read as the reverse complement.
AGTCATTCTTATTGCACGCTAACTGCCTTGCGCTTTATTGTGTCTTTCACTATTGCCTTTTCATGCAAACGGGCTGGCTAAATAATATAGCCTTTACCACATTGGTTTTGTTTTATTTAGAATCCCATCCAAATTGTTGTTGCAATATTGCCTTACTGCACTTAATAAAAGTGCAGGACTTGTTGTGCAAACCATACTTCACAATCCCCAAACACCAAAGCTATTTTTTTTTCAGACTTTTCTGTCTTCTAGCATTTTTAAATTGTTAGATTTACTCCCTAACCTCTGGTACCTTTTACTGTCTTTGGTAGCCCTTTTGAAAATCTGACATGCTTCACCAGCTTGTTAGAACCCTCTGAGCTCTCTTTCCCAACCAACACACATAAATGGATTTTTCATGTCACTCAAAAAATGTCTTGAGACCCCGCGATGTGAATGATATCTAAAAAAAACTAAAATCACAGTCTATGCGCACAGTCTGGTGCCACAGTAGGGGTACCAGCTAGATGGGGGTTGTGAGTGGATGAATGAGTCTTTCACCTCCTTCGGTCTCAAGCAACACAGTGGGGCTATGAACCCTCCTGTCAGACACAGAAAAGCTGAACACCGCATATCCCATTTGGAGGTTCTCTCTATGAAATAAATCCTCGCAATCTCTGCATCCCTGACTCTGTCTCTTTCTCTTTTCTTTACTCTCTCTTCCCACACACACATCTCGCAAACAATAATCAACCAAGCTGCTCTTTTTCTGTATTGGCTGCTAAGCACAAGGAAGAAAGCAAACATGCCCTGGCCAAACCTAAATCAAAATCTAAGATAGGCACAGGAAAGGAGAGATATATGTGTGTGTGTGTGCGTGTGTTTGCAGTGTGGGAGGGTTATGAGTGAAAATATAATCACGGAGCAGCTGGGGGTAGAAATAGGTGATCTACAGTGGCAGATAAGAGCGGACGGGGAATAGTGGTATGAGGAGGAGAGAAAAGCAAACAGTGGTGAAAGAGCAAATCTGCCGTAACAGTTTCAGCAGCTGAACTGATTAAAATGGAAAAGTGATTCAGACCAGTCTTTGCTTTGCAAACAGCCGCTGTTGGGTGAACTTTATTATAGGCAGTGTTTGAGAGACAAAGAAGCAAAGAAAAATAACCTCAACCTTTTACATGGTGGAGATGGCAAAGTATATATAGTGTGTGTGTGTGTGTGTGTGTGTGTGTGTGTAAATATATACACCAACCTGAGGCAAAACTGAATAAATTACATGGGTGCAATGGATAGCGCTAGTCCAAAACGGGGCTACTGAATGAATGACAGTAGCAAGAAGCTATTGTTTAGCTACCTAAAGCACAATCAATACTGACTAATCTTTCCTACATCCTTTGTTTTGTGACCATTCCCGATTCCAAGCTGTTCTGCAATCACCTGCCACAATCTGTCTTTAAATTCAGCATCTCTGTATTCGTTTATTTCTTTATCGTAAAGTGCTTTGTGCTGGGAAACAAAGTGATTGTTTATCAGATGCCCTTTTGGATGATGCCGTTTGATCGGACGGTGGTGGTCAAACAACCCTCTTTTGACTTAATGGATGCGAAAAAATGCAGAAAATCTAACCTGTTCCAAAATCTTTAATGATCAGATTCGGTGTGTAAACGTGAATCACACAACGTGAGGTCTTATTTATTTTTAAACGTGCGACAATTTCAGACGAAAAATACGGACTTGGTGTGCAAAGGCCTTTATGCTGTAGTTAATAACTAAATGCTAACATGCTGATACATACCAATATTTAGCAAGTGTACTGTTTACTTTGTTCAGTTTAGTGTATTAGCATGTTAACCATTGCTAATTAGCACTAAAGACAAAGTGCAGCTGACGATGATGGTATTTAGTAATAAACCAAAGTATTGGACACATGTTGACATGATGATGGCGCTGGATTAAAAGTTAAGGGACCACCAAAGTTATTACAGTTCATCCTCAAGGGGACATGAATGTCGGTACCTAATTCCATGGCAATCCATCCAATAGTTGTTGAGACATCTCACCACAAAAAAACACAATGTCAGCCTCAAGTAGGCGCTAGAGTAAAAGTCAAGAGATCACCAAAGTGTTTTGGACACATCATCTGGAAACCATGCATGTCTCTGCCCAAATAAGTGTTAATATTTCTGGCAGATGTTGAGGTATTTCACTGGATATGGGAAAACTTCGGCCTGCTGGTGGCATAAAGTAAAATTCAGGGGATCCCTAAAAGTCAGTAGGGACCATGAACATCTGTATATAATCAATCCATTTGATAGTTGTTTAGATATTTAAGTCTGGTCCAAAGAGGAGGACCGACATTGCCATCCCTAGAGTCATGCTGCTAGTGTGGCTAAAAAGCTATAAAATAAAGGACAAACCTATCTAAATGAACAAAAAGCTACTAAAGAGATCATCAAGCATCATGTTTACCTGGGCTATCTAATCCATTACCTTCTTTTGAGTCACTTCTACACTCTGTAATTAATGTGAAATTGAAATGACTCATCCATGTTGTTCCTAATAGAGCAATTCACCGACGGTAAACTGCAGAGAGACACCCCGCGGCGACAACCATCCAACACAAGTGTGAAACACCTTCTCGAGGTGTAAATTGACCAATCCTTGTCTCAGCCTGTCTGGAAGCCCCAGAGAGCTTTTTCTGATGAGCTGATTTTTCTTCCTCGGTAGCCATGCAGAAAAGTTCGATATACTCAGCAGTTTCCAAAATGGCTTGTGTCCACTGCGGGGCGGACTGAAATTGAAAGGCAGCACACAATGGCATGAAAGCAAAGGGTCGGCCGGGGTGAAGCCAAAGCTTCGTGATAGCTGTGGCTGCACACGTGGACATAGACTGTGTATGTGGGTGTATAAGAGAGAGAGAGAGAGAGAGAATGAATCTCCTATAAAGCCCACTAATTTGCTCCATGAAACTCCATTCAGGAGGGGCCCCTGGGAGCATTTCTTTCATTCTCCTGTAATTAACACTTTACCTGGTGATGAGCCACCGCAGCTGTAATGGTAATGCAGCCTTGATGTATGCACCCAGTGACACACATCATTGTATTTTGATTGGAACGGTACGAAAATGGCATTTTTCAATCGGAAACAATTTGATGCAGTGAGCTCTATTTCTTTCATTTCATTCAATCAGATGCAGGTACAAAACAAACTCCAAGGCTACCTCAGGTTTATGTTGTAAAATCTATATACTTTCTATAATCCATGTTGCAATTTTCTTTTCAGTTGCTTACTTTGAACATTTGTCTGAGTTATTATTAATATAATTAACACAAATATGTGGGCAGCAGGTGACAATTTTTACCTTAAAACATATAATAATAAGAAGCCAATTTGATTTCAAAGCAGCCACAATGATTCATCCCATTTTTGCTATTGGCTTAATGGGCTGAAACTAACATTAACCTTTAGTTTTTGTTGGTAATTTTGAGCCCCAACGTATGAAGGAGACCGGAAAAGCAGTGGTGGTATTTTTACATTGTGAAAAGGCATTGTGAAAATATAATCATCCAAACATTCTGCGTTTAGAAAAGGTCATTGCTTGATAAATTGAATACTCTGTTCTTTCAAATGTGAGCTGAGAATATAGAGAAACAACTTACCCAGAAACGGACCCTCGCTGTGCAGCTTTACAACTCCTCTTGTAACTTGAAAATACCAATTTTCCATTGTCTCGTCTCCATAACTACGAGCAAAAACTCATTCTTTTCAAAGTCTTCTCAAGCAATTGAAAGACTATTTTATTCTGAATGTGAATTCATCACCATCATCTTCAAAGTTGTGCTTAGTCATGGAGCGAGCAGGGAGAAATGAGAGTTTTTATCTAGTCATCTGCGTATAGCTTCTTCACAACTTTTCTTTGTTTATTCTTTTCTTCTTCTCTCCATCAATATATTTCTTTGTCCTTTATCATACATGCATCCTTTAATCAATAGTAATGAAGCTCACAACAGTTAGAGCAAAATAGGCGTGGTTTGCTGTAACATGGTTAGGTTGTTTAACGCTGACACTCTGACCTGCATACATAAAATATTCATCATTTGCCCTTATCAAAGAGGCATGAGAGGACAGGATGCCCCATCCTAATTATAAAGCAAATAAGATTATCATAGTTATGTGCACACTGAGTTGGAATAGAGTACTGGACATTAAGACAAAAAAAGAAACCCGTCAGTCATGATGGTGTTACAGTGAGATACTATTTCAGCACCATGGACAGCAACAGTTAAAGGCAGAAGTTAACAGTTCTGTGCACATCCGTCTGAGAATATCTAATAGAGTTGCTGTAGGTGCTGGATACTAAAAAGATAAATGTGAATACAATAGAAAATCACCCACACACTGGAGTTCTCTTAAGCTTTTATTAACATAGTTTTGACCTTGACATTTTGCCTGAGGAAGACCTGTGTTGGGTTGAAACATCACTAATAAAAGCTTAAGATAGCTCCGATTCCAGTTTGCTGGTACTTTTCTGTTGTACTGCCTGAATTTAAACCAGTCTTTTAAATGGTGCTCTTACAAACTTTCTCATTTTACAGCTAAACAGTGCACTACCAGATGTCCCTGAAAACATTTTAGGTGGAAATAGGAATTACAGTAACAGAATATTGATTCATATTTGATCAGCGCTGCCTAGTTTGACCGTTTGATCGGAGTTTGGGAGAGATTGACAGCTGCTCAGAGACGGCAAGGCTCAAGCTCAGCTCTGATTGGTTGTTTTCCTCCGGTCTGTGAAATCCTGCAGATGGCATTAAGAGCACCGGAGGACACAGAGGCACATGTTTTTCAGATTACCTCTCTCATGCACTACTGTCAGGAATTAGTGATCGTTGTATAAAAACAACTTTTACAAATCATATTTGCTCCAATCTTGCATACTGCTGCTTTAATACAATATTTATTTGTCGTGCATTTTGTTGCCTAGTTGTTGTGCAGCAATCTAGGTGATTCTACATTCAGCCAAAGCTAATATGAGGCTTCAGCAGTCTGTATCTATTTTTACAAAATGTCCTTCTCTTGCATATAGGTTTGTTGCAGTAACAGAATAAGTGCACTTAAGAATGCATTTTTGCAAAGACTCTGGATTTTTACCGTCTCACAGCAATTAATTACTCTTATAAAATGTCTTAAGATCCTATAAAATATTATCAACACACACGTCAGGATGTGATTTTTGTACTAAGTCAGGCATTTTCCTTTCATTTTTTTTCTTCTCTTGTGTACATGAGTTGTACTGCTGAATTTCAGGGTCAGTCCTTAACCCCGGCTTTGAAAAGATTGTGTTTCTTAACAAGTCAAATCCATCACACTCACATCCATGAACATAATTTCAAAGGCTTTTAAACAAAGCTGAAGTCCTTTTCTATCTGTAATCACGTATTGTGCACCAACTCCCCATTTTCCTGCTTTTCATCCGCAGCATTCACAAGCGCGAAGATCGCAACGCCGAGGTTTAGAGGCATCGCACTGAATCCTTTTTCATAACTACTGAAAACCACCAAGGTCAAGACTAACACTCCAGCCCTGCCCCATCCTCTCCACACTCACCGACCAAGGTAAGTGCATGTATGCCTTAAGGCCAACCTTAAGGCATAAACACACAAATACACCCACACACAATCTCACACAGATGCATGCAGTCCCCAGATCTGTATGTGTCCTAGCAAGGTTGGGCGATGGAGTGTGTGATAACACTGCTGTCTGCTCCTTTGCCGAGACAGGTCAGAGCAGCAGAGCCCGGTGCATGTTTCACTGGTTCAGTTAATGACCTGCCATTCTACCATACCTGACGCCGTTTCCCTATATCCCTCTGCAACCTCCGAGGTGTGTGCGTAGCCTTACAATGAACTACCGGAATGTGTGTGGGTGAGAGAAAGAGAGTTTGTCCGTGCGTCAATCTACGCGTGACATTTGTGTGAAATACAGAGACGGTAAAACAGATGTGAGAATGTCAGACAAAAACAATCGGTTTGTACAGATTGCCTCAACACAACAGCCTCGGCTATTACACAGGTCCTTTCACCTGTAGCTGTAATTAGCGGGGGAAAACAAAGGAAAAAGGCGGCGAGACAGAGGCTGGGAGGAAGGGAGACATTTTTTTTTTTTTCTGTTCTGAGACAGGATGGGAAATAATCATGATGTGCAAAAGAGACTTTTCTGTTTAACAAATGTTACTGTCGCCACAGGCAAACACAGGAAGAGTATTCCCACAGCGCTTTGTTTTATTGTTTGAGTTTATGAGGCTGTGTGTGTGTGTGTGCTTGCATGCGTATACCATATGTCTCCATCGTGCTGTATATCATAACCTTGCTCTTTGTTCTTTGCTCTTTCAAATGCTAACATCTTTTCATAATTTTATTACCTTCTCAGTCTAATCTGTAGCCATATGCTATATGTGCATAAGTAGCTATACAGTGGGCGGATGCAACAGCTTGAATACCTGTTAAATAAAACGTAACCTACTGCCATGCAACACATAAGCTTTTGGTTATGAATGTGTCAGACGCGGTGCAGTTTGACTTCCTCTGATACATTATATATTAACATTATTTATTGAGGTCTTACAGCACCTAATAATACCATTAAAATGCAATATAATAAAATACCTGTATAGTTGTATCAACACTTCTCTGACACACTGTCAACAGGTAATTTATATTACACTATAAGCTTCTTAATGCCATCAATTGAATGATATTCATTATATATAACAGGTATTTATGTTATTGGCCTTCAAGCACTCAATTGCTCCATGGTGTCAATGAATGTCCTGTTTCATTAACATTCATCGTATGCTCATTTCATAATGTTTGTCATAGGTTGTTGGCCGACAGCGCTCATTTAAATCTGCTTTAATTAATTGTTTGGCTGCTTGGGGGCAGCACAACAAGCTTTAATCACAACATTGACATATTAGTACCTTATCAAGTTGAAATGCATAACGTGTTGGCGAAGAGTTGCTAATTTACACATTCAGCAGGCACGACATTAATATAAAACAACATTAGCATTAGTTAATTTAGAGTCATGCTCTCTCCACCGAATGGATTTAACTAGTGTACAATATTCTCTCTTCTGTTGGCCTTGTTTTTGGTGTCCACTACCTCTTGAGAAAGATATATGGGTCTGATAATGCTCCACTATCTTCACCAGCTAGTCGTTCACTTTGTCTATCTTTGCTTTGGTGCAGATCGTGTTCAGTGGATTTCTCAGAACCTTTTTTTTGCTGTAGACAACAGCCTGCTTCAGTTGGAAACAGGGTTGGTGAGGCGCGAACAGTGACGTTGCTGGCCAAAAAAAAACTAAACAATGAGCTGAAAGCAGTGGGCAACCTCCAGGTCTGAGAAGTGAAGTCAATGTGTAAATGCCTTAAACTTGAATTCTTTCTTACAGCCAGCAGGGGGCGACTCCTCTGGTTGCAAAAGAAGTCTGATTGTATAGAAGTCTATGAGAAAATGAGGCTACTTCTCACTTGATTTATTACCTCAGTAAACATTGTAAACATGAGTTTATGGTCTTAATCGCTAGTTTCATGTCTTCTTCAAGTTCTTTTTTAGAGCATGATGTTCATTTAGTAAATTATTGTCCCATTTAGAGTCAAATAGACCATAAAGCAGGGGATGCTTTAGGGCGTGGCTACCTTGTGATGGACAGATCGCTACCACGGCGGTGTCCGGTCTGAGTGTTGTCTGTGCTTTCGTCTTACAACTGTCACCCTTTCAAAGCGTGTTTTCAGTTCATGAAAGTTAATTATTACCTTTTTGATTGTCTTATTCAGTGCTCGGTTGTACTTAACTCTACCCTCTGGTGTCACTTCTGTTTGCAAAAAAACAACATGGCGACAGCCAAAATGCTGAACTCAAGGCTTCAAAACTGCAGTCCAAAAACAAATGGATAACGTCATGGTGACTAAGTCCACTTCTTATATACAGTCTATGTCTGAAAGACGCTGAAACCCAGGATTTTTTGCTATACAAGATTTGTCCCTGAAGACCCTTTTTAAAATTATCTGTTTATTTGTACAGAACATGTGTTGTAGGTGTGTAAGAAAATATACATACACTGAGTATCACAATATTATGTTGTATTGTATCTATGTATATATAATGTTTGTGATATTCTATTCGATTCTCAAAAACATTGTATTGTACTTTCAATTTTTAATTAATAGCAAAGATTCGTGGCAGATGGTGGTTCATTTTGTGTTATGTTTAAACCCTCAACCGCTGGATACTGTAGCGGTGTTGTAATTTATCTTCAACCATTTGACTCTTCCAATCCAACGTAACAACTTAAACTGAGACAGGAAGTAACATAAGGGTGTTTTTTTAACTTCAATTTTATGCATATGACGTTGGGTTCCTTATACTATTTCAGTTTCCCCAAAATTGGATTTTAAAAATCGCAATATATCGCTTTGATTACAGTATCGAAATATATCGCAATGAATCGTGATGCCTGTATCATGATACATATCCTATCGCCAGATTCTCAATTCACAGCCCTACTGTGTTGTGTGAACATAGAGGTTATTTCATCATGTGTGGGTGTAGAGTAGAGTCAACTTTATTGTCCTCGAGGGGAAATTTGTCTTGGGCTCAGTGTCTGTTGCTTTACTGTACATTAAAAAAAAAATCACAAAAAACAACATGAAAACATCTTAAAACATAAGAGACATTCGACTTTACATTTGACATCGACAACACGGCAGCTTAAAAGAAGAATCTGTGGAATTAAAGTGCTAAAATGCTTGTGTATTTATTGCACATTACTCCATTGCACTGCTGAATGTGTGATGATAACAATAGTAAAGAGAGGATACAAGATAAAAGCAGATGGTTAACATGCAGTGCCAAGAAAAACAAAGTGAGCCCTTTGGAATTACCTACATTTATGCATAATTCATCCATAAAGTTTGGTCTGATCTTCATCAAAGTCACTATAATAGACATGATAATCTCGATGTTAAAAATCTAAATAGGAAACAGTATGTTCACAAATTACCTCTAAAAAGCTACTACAAGTCAGATTTTCCCATTGATGACTTGAAATTGTAGTTAGTGGTTTAGTTGTGCCTTGTTCCATACAAAACAGGCTACTGGTTACTGACACTCATCTATCCACAAGTGGATGAGAACCATCTCTCATTTACATGTGCTTTTAGAGTACTTCAGATGAAGCAAAATGGCTATAATGTTTAAAAAGGTGGGAGAGAACCCTTGGGTTACAGCTAAGGACCCGTCTTTAGTCACTGAGGTCGCAATTTATGTCTCAACAATATGAAAAATACTGTATAGGGCGAAAGTAGTGCTCATGGAAGGGCACCATGGAGGAAAGCATGGTTCTCCCTTGAAATATATTGATGACATTGTAGCCTCTGTTTAAAATTGGCAACATCAATGTTCAGTTATGTTGCGGGAAAATGTGTTGTGAAAACTTGAAATAAAAGACTATATTTTGTTGCTTCACTCATCCTTAATGTGAAGCATAGAGTAGGGATCACCATCATTTTGCTGGGTCTGAATAACCATGTGGATACTCATTGAAACAATGCACTCAAATGTATAAAAATATTGTTTTCAAGTTTCAGGGTAGCTGTCAGTCATCTCATGCTTAATAGAAGTTTGAAAGATGTAACACGGAAAGGAAGAAAGGCATTCCTGAAATATCAAGATAATTAAACAGTTTTGTGCAGGGAAATAGTCTAATGTGGAGATGTGAGGTCACTTTTGTAAAATAAGGTTTAATTAAGGGTTCACTTTCTTTTTCCAACCTGACTTTAACTGTTCAAGCAAATAATACACTAAAACAAGCGATTGTTTATATATTTTAGGCAAATTATTATTGTGACTTATTGTGAAGACTATCAGGCCACATTTTATGACAAGAATTTGCAAAAATGCAGAGAAATCCAAAAGGCTAATTTTCTTTTTTCTTGGCACTGCGCTGTGTGAACAAGAAAACGAGTTGATAATGAAGACAAACAAATAAAACGAAAATGAAAAAAATAAATTAAATTGTTTATTTGTTTTTAACAACCATCTGTTGCTGGCTCTTGATTCACTTATCGGTTGTAAAAGATACATGTTGCCGCCATCATGACCGTCAAATTAGGAAATTAGGAAAATCCCAAACAAATAGAGCTAATCAAAGAATCCCTGTCAAGCATTAGATAGTACTATGTATGAAAGTATTAACTAAACAGATGATGATTGATAGAAGGTGGTAAAGTGCATGTACAGAAATACTATTTCCTTCTATTTGATTATCAAAGCTGCACACACATAAAGGACGTGTACTACAAATAGAAGCTACATAGAAATCCTTTTTACACTCACAGATGTGACTTTTTCTTTGGATGAAGGTCGCTTTGCTATTTCTGCCCCATCTCGTATTAACTATTGGTTTCATGGTCTATTCAAGCCAGATCAGCCCCCATGGTAACACTGTCGGTATATAAAGTGGGAGCAAGTCAAATTTATTTCTATAGCACATTTAAAAAAACATGAGCTGACCAAAGTGCTTTACAGACATAGGCAGAATAAAAACAGGTCAACAGAGCAGACAGCAAAATCACAAATATCCACAAACGGAGACCAAGATAAAATCCATAATAGACTGTTAAAAGCATTATAAGAGGCCAGTTAGTATTCGCAATTCAAGTACATTCAAAAGCCAAAGAAAAGAGGTGGGCCTTGAGCTTTGCTACCAAGGAAGACGTTCTTTAAACAGTTTATTTTAAATACCTTGATCAAGCAGTGAATTGATATTGTTTTTCACACACAGAGAGTAATTGCGGTTGCTATCGGCTACCCAGCCTCCCTAGTTTAACAGGGAATCCAAATAGCCTTATTTCCCCCCGTATAAACATTACACCGCACCATTAAAGTTCACACAAGTGGCAAATTGCCTGTCCGCCTCTCATCATCAATGCCACTGGTTTTTGCTGCACCTCAGGCCTCATTGTGTTTCTCAAAGTTAATTGATTTGCAAGTCGTTTTCAGTCGACACCGAGCTGAGTAAACAGGCCCAGAAGAGGGCAGGGAGGTGTGGAAGCTGGTTAGACGAGATTACGTGTTGTTTTAGATGATAAACCAACTTGTTTTATGTGTGTTTTTTTTCCTCTTAACTCTGCTGAAGCGGACGACAGAGCTCTGCTGATCTACTGTACTTACAGTAATCTTTTAATTGGCTCGGAGGGAGGCTCGCCACGGCGGTCGATAGAGAGAAACTTTCTTTGTAGAGAGAAAGACTCCATCAGTATTGTGTGGTTTCTCAATACAAAGCAGGTCTGACAGAATTACATTAGACAGGAAACAGATCTGTTTAAACAGGAAGAAATGGCTTTTACGGAAAGACTGCATTTCATAATCTGGGATTGCTGTACAGCCTTGAGTCAATTTCATTAAATGATTCTTCTGTTTAAATTACTGTCTATCAACAACCCCAAACATTTTCACATGAAATTGTATCAAAAAGTGAGTTTTTGCATATTTTAAGTGACGTGACTGCTTCCTCTGAGACGTCTGTTTAGAAGAATAAACTTTTTTGTTTTGATGTGTTTTGTTCTCCGTAAGCATCCCCGTCTATTTCATCAGAGAGACAGTGAAATGAAATGAAGGAAAGGGCATGAAAGCTAAAAGGTAATCCAATTTCCATTTAATGTGATATTCTTAAATTCCCCTGCAGACCTTTTGGGGGAAAGCCGTGATTAGAGACTGTGAACGTGTGTCATTTCATTCCGGTATTTCACAAAATGAGACCTATTAATAAAATGTGAGTCTTGGAGATTAGTCATTTCCCCCAACTGCTGTCTGCCACAGCTGGCTGTAGAGATGTGTGGCAGGTATTAATGAAAAAAATCTGTATTTTGGCAGGTATTAATGAAAAATCAGTATTCAGCATTTGTCGCCTTCGACTCAATCGTCATATTTTGATTACATTTCAAGGCAAAAATCGCCGATTGACCGTCATCTTGACTTCACTAAGAAGGATAGGGCACAGATGTTTGAGTTCTTTATCTACCACTAAAAATCGACCCTACTAACCCTATCTCCCTTATGTATAAGCTTATATCTCGCATTACATTCACAACACAGAATCTGTTGCTACTTGAGATGCAGCTCTTTGCTCAACCAGTGAATGTCACACGGCTTATCATCATCCTGATCATCGTGTGCATCAAAAGGAGACCTTTTGGGATTATACATCAAGAATTTGTAAAGTGAGGAGCAGGACAAACAACGTGAGTCACTAAAAGAGGGGAATTCCTCAAAGAGTTTGCACAGGCACACACGCAGGTACACATACAGATCAGTACTGAGGCACCACTGTGACATCTTTGATTTATATCCTGCTCTTAGAATAAGATTTACACTGCTGACAGCTATGCAGTGGCGCTGACCTTTCTCTACACACTACACAAACTTGAATTTCTTTATAAAAGAGAAAAAAAAGCATTCACATCGAGGGTATTGTCTAAGTAAAAAGAAAACGAGGTTAGAGCTTAGAGAAATGCAATATATAATGTTCCTTTTCTTTTGGGCCTTCTGCCCGCTCTTCTGATCAGAATAGAGGTCGTTGAGGTGACGCAGCATGGAAGGAAAATGAAAGCGTATAGTTCTTGAGCAACAGTAGCTGTGATCAGATGATTTTTATCTCTGAATGAAAGACACAGTAAATGTCTGTTCTGGATTCACATTCTCAGATGTAATGAGATTTTGTACAAAAATTCATGTCTCTCTGAATAAATTGTAATAGCTTTTGTGATAAAGTTTCATTGAGTTTGTCCAATACTTTGGTTTATGACCGAATACCTGCAAAAATAATGACATTCAGTCTCTGCTGCGCAAATTAAAAAATTAAAATTTGATGACACCCATGAACAAAACATTTGAGAAGTTGTTAAAATTTCCATTTTCCCCTAATTTATCGTCCATTTCGGTTAAAATAAAGTGAGGTTCTTAATCATGGAAACAGCTGAACGTCTTTGTAACATTTTCATTGTGACTATGTTAGCGAGGTGAAGTTAGGCATGTGAATGACACAATAATGTGCAGGGCAAAAGTGTGCAATAAAAACGTCCTTCTTGCTTTTGGTGTACCATTTTACACCATGTAGTCTGTACTGACTGCAATGTAAACGCATCCGCTTTAAAATGCTACGCTCAGAGCTAGTGACGTAGAATAAAAAGTGAGAAGACTGCTTATGGCATGTGGGAAGGGAGGTGGATGGGTCCAACAAACACAGGACTGTCAACCAGGAGACCGGTGTTTTGTTTTGCAAGTTACGTTAGTGACGTTAGTGACGTTAGTGTTGTAGTGACGTTTGTCACATGCTTTGTAGTGATGTTTGTGACGCATTTTCCGTACTGATGTTACATTGTTTCCGTACGTATTTTACTTAGTTTGTATACTTATTTTAAGGCCAACCATGATGTTTTTTCTAAACCTACTTAAGTGGTTTGGTAGCCCCCTGCTGGTGCTGAACCTTTATACACGTGTGTAATATATCACGCCTCAGCAAGGCAAAACGTGGCACTGACACGCCATCGTCTGGTGGACAGATGGGTCTATTGCACGCTTTGGCATTGCAGCATGACTGCTTGTCTTGTTTTAATGGTGCTATTGATAACATTGAAAACATTCAGCCACTAGATGTTGCATTCTCCTCCCCCCTTTCCATTGCATTTACGTAAAGTTACGTTAGTTACATTGGTTACTTGGTTGTGATGTTTGTGACTCATTTTCCGTACTGATGTTACGTTGTTTCCGTGCGTGTTTTATTTAGTTTATATACTTATTTTAAGGTCTACCATGATGTTTTTCCTAAACCTAACTAAATGGTTTTGTTTTCCCCTGCTAGTACTGCACCTCCATAAATGCATGTAATATTCACGCCTCGGCGAAGCAAAGCATGACAGTGGCACACTATCTGTGGTGGACAGGCGGGTCTATTACACACTTTGGTGTCGAGCCTACAGAGCTGGCAGCATGACTCATAGTCTTGTTTTAAAGGTGCAATTAATAACATTGATAACATTCAGACACTAGATGTCTCATTCTCCCTCCCTCGTTCAATTGCTTTTACTTCACAACAAGTCATTAGCAGACACTTACTGTCAGTCTCAGCCATTTATCTGTTTTTTCCACATTAACTGACAACCCAGAGATGTTGTTTTACTATTGGCTCACAAGCCTTGTTAGAAGTGGGAACCAAACGTCAGATATCTTCCACAGAGATAAACAAAACATTAATTTTGGACCCACCAAAACTTTTAAAATGATTAATTCACAATCATAAAAAAAAAATTCGGGAAAAGCCATACTTTTATTCGGCACCTTTCTAAACACTCTGTGGATGTATTATTCTTTTTTAAAATATTCATCTACATCAAAATGTTATAAGACCTTTAAACATTAGGCCTCAGTCGAGTGTGTCATACACTACCATCCTAAGTGGGTTCATTATCTAGCAGTCTGCTTTCAAGTATATTATAATTATGTACTACTTGTGTCCCTGATTGACATATAATCAGAAAGTACTTTATAGCAATTCTCTAGAACTAACTTTGTAATTATTGTTATGTATCATGTTTCAAAAACTGTTGGAAGCCTGCTCGGTCTATTTTTTCAGCAGCAGTCTGTGCTTTCGCTATGCAGAGGGTTAATTTCCTTTTATTCTGCCTCGCATGAGTAGGTGTTAGGTTGATGGCTGCTCTATGCTCACATGAGGATGAATCATTAGCGACCGAACCAGCAACCCCTGGATTTATACAGGAGGAAAAAGTGTGAGACAGCATGCTGACCTGAGTAAACTCTGCATAAACACCCGCAGGGGCATGTGTCTAAATGCTAAATCACACTTTGAGTGGTGGGTAAACGGCATTTACATACTGTATGGGTGATAAGTGAATCAGTTTATCACAGTCTGTGTCGGCAGCACTGCTTTAAGTAAATCCAACCTCCCACTTTGAGTCAGGAAACCAGCTTTTCCTGGCTTTCAGCCATCCCTCGGCCCCCTCACTCAGAAACCAAACTCTCTGTGGCCTTTGCACCGAGACAAATAGCTTCTGCAAATTACCTGAGAACACTCTCCCCGTGATTGTCTGTTTACACTGTGTGTGCCCAAACTCCTGAGGCAGTTGTAATAGATGCATGGTGTGCTGAACCTCACAGCAATTTTGGACCGAGGAAATATATATTTTTGTGTCGTCCATGAAGAAGTAATATTGCTTTTATTTGTTTTTCAATTATAGATAATGGGGGACGAAAATTGAGTTTGGTCAGTGTGGGTTTGAGTGAAAAACACACAAGAGAGAGACACACAAAAAGCTTAAAAGCTGTAAAATAATTACTGAAACTGAATATGCTTAAGAGTAATATCATTTCAAGACACATTGGGCAGACTTTAATCCAAATTTAATGTATATTACCCAGTTTAAAAACAATAAGGTATATTAATAATCTGTCTCACAACAACCACATCCTGTATATGTTTAATATCTGGACCGTATTTGAATTCATGTCCAAGTTAACACCCCAATACTTGTCATTACCTTGACATTATGTGTGATGAAAGTGTTACTTAATGCATGTAAATTTTCTAATTGATATTCAGTACTTTGCTACCGTCCTCACACAAGAACAATTTACATGATTCTTTCTTCCTCGTTCTATCTTATTAGGTTGTTTTTATTGTATGTATGATTTATTAAAGAAGGGGTTTCAAGATGTAGAGCATGAGGATGCAGTCTACATTTTAATTTTAAGAAAAACAAAGCAAATACAGCAGATGGTATCCAACATAAATAAACCAAATATATCAACACATTCTCATTCCAACTCGTCCCATACCGCCGCTTTCTCATGCCCAGTGGCGTCACTTTATTTTTGGCATCTAAACCACTAAAGTTAGGTTTAGGAAAGAACTACATGGTTGGGCTTAAAACTAAATACGTTTGTACAGGGAAAATGAAACTGAACGTTGTGAACACCGGACACGAGCGAACAGCTGATTGTAAAGTGAAAGTGAAAGTTAACACACAAGACATGAACAGCGGTCTCCTGGATGAAATCCTTGTGTTTGTTGGACCCATCCACCTCCCCAAGGTGTGTGTCTTTTCGCTCTTTAACTACATCACCACACTCCCGGAGCACTTACACTGAGCGTTTACTGTTGCCGCGCATGGGTTTACATTGTAGTTAATGGAACGGACGGTGCATTTCATACTAAAGGCTGCCTTGTGTTGCGGAATCGAACGCCGATGGCTGCAACAAAGCCTCGGTATTTGATGCCATGGGAATGAGAACGGGCTGGAAATATATATATGTACTCTTAACACACCCACACTTCTTCCCTTCCTTCTGCTCAGTACGTACAGTAGAGTATGATAATAAAGGTGAAAAGTGATAATTGACAGTCGAGTGTCTGCTATGGGTTGTTTCTTAGGTAACAGACGAGGGCCAGCCGGATCTTATTGAATTGTGTATTCTTCAGAGAGAACCATATTCTGTCAAGGTGAAGGGTAGCTTATTGGTTATTTCATTGAGCCACAGCTTGTAGTGAAGTGGGAACTTCCTTCTTCTTCCAGAATATCAAAATCTATATTTTTAGCTGTAATCAGACCATAGGAAAGTAGGTGTTGCTGGGCTCTTTTTAACACAATTAAGACAGGATCTGGTTCAATGTGGATATTAAGAGAGTGTTTCTTACAAAGTAGACCAATATCTCTCTCCTGGGATGGAGAGCAAAGCTATGGAGGAGATTTGCCCATTCATCACACTGTTAGGAGATGTCCGGAAACATCTGGTGAGGCTTTGGTTTTGAATAGTGGAGTCTGTGGATAACCCGAAACTGAATGAGACAATACCTAGAGTTGATAGAGCAAGCATTAACCTCTTTAAGGTTCTCTTCCCAGGTCTCATCGGGTCTCATCTGCATCCCCAGCTCATTTTCCCCTGCAGTTATAGAGGGGGGGGGGATTGACAGATTGTAATGAATTGTAAAAGTGTGACACCTTTCTGTCAGAACCCACATTTTGGGGAAGGGTGAAGCTCTTTCAAAGGAAGGGTTTCTGATTTGCAAAAACCTGAAAAAATTACTTCTAGGGAGTTCATACAACTCTTGCAAGTGAGCAAATGTTCCACTCTGGTAAAAGTCACCAATTGTGTGAATACCCTCTCCGCTGTAATAATCCATTATCAAGCCGTGATGGTGGGAACGGCGACTATATGGCGAGCAGGAAAGAGAGCGAACTAATCCTGTAATGCGTCTTTATTTCCAGATTCTGACCATACTATGTATAATGACGTTTCCACTATAAACAGATTTATCTATCGCCACTGGAGACGGGAGCACTGCGTCTCCGTCATAATAGCCCCCATTACAGCAGTTTGTAAAACTCAATATTTTTGCCATGGCAACACAGATCCCTATTGATGATCTGTGAATCGTACAGTGGCAACATCATTAATAATGCAGCATTGATTAATTAGTTAACATGTCTTCGGGCATGTGATGCTTTAATGGAGAGGCAAGTGTGTGAAGCTTTGGTTGTGTTCTGAGGGTAAAGTGTTTTATTCATAAAGTCAAGCCAAGACCGACCACATCAATTGCATGTTTGTGAGCGTGTCTCTTAAAATATTCCCGCTTTTGTAATTGTACATGATCAGCATTCAATTCCTATTGCTGGTATATTTCGGCCAAAGTTGTTAATCTCAACTCAAGCAAACTCCCTCACATTGAGTATTCCAGTGGTGCAGACGGCCCTTAAACATGCTCTGCTGTTGAGTTTCACACTAACTCGAAGGCACTGGGTGGGTGGCCTCCAGCGTTCATTCTGAATTCATGAATTCGTGGAAAACACGCATACAGAAGCACACACGCAGAGCCAAACATAAAAAAAAACAATGTTTGCATTCCATGCATACTGTATGCACACAGATAAAAAAAAGAAGACTTGGAAAAACATACGTGCACACTGAGCATCTAATAAGGCAACACATACACTTACACATATGCAAGCAGAAGAAGTGTTGCTCAGACTTCTTCTTTTACAGTACATACACACTGATGCAAACTCCCACATAGCGTCTTCAGAGACTCTGAATGATCCCTTTTTGACATTTACAGGAATATTTCTTTTATGTTGCTGTTGCTGATCAATAGCAGAGGCCGAATTTGCCCTGTAGCTCTCTCTCCCTCTGTCAGCCTGATCAATATCATGACTGGTCAACATACAGTAAGAACCATAGAAATCAGTATAATATAGGAGATACAGGACACACCGTCACTTCATGGTTATTACAGACGATAGAAAGACTAAATAGGGAGTCATATTGGGTAACATTTTAATCACAATGTAGCCCACATTATGTGTTCCTCCTGACTGTCAACTTTAAGGCGATAATAACTCCTTAACGCAAATTTGTTTTAATGCATTAATGCAATCTATCTAGGTTGTAGTGGGCTCAGTTTTAAAGCTAGAGTGAAGATACTGGCATCACATGAAATTAAAAAATCTAAGGAATCTATGTCATACTTGGCGAAGGACGCTAAATAATGTTCCAAACTCATGCTAAATTTTGGCGAGGAAATACTGGCATGGCCATTTTCAAAGGGGTTCCTTGACCTGAAAATGGGTTCTACGGGAACAGACGAGTGCCCACTTTATGATAATCACATGCAGTTTTGGGCAATTCATAGTCAAGTCAGCACACATACAGTCCAGTCACACTGAAGTTTGTGAAGTAGCCACGAAATTGGATCTATCGATTCACGAATTTCACATTTATTTTCATGATGGTCAGCACACAATCAGTTCATATGTAATCCACGTAATTGTGAGGTGGTAAGTATAAAGTCAAAGTTGATTAATTTGCCACGTAACTTCCGCATTTAAGTTAGGGCAGAGTTATTTTGACCCAAACTACGATCTTTTTCTAAAGCTAACTACATTGTTTTTGTCACGGAACTTCCGTACTTAAGTTACGGCGCTTCCGGTGTTATTTTAAGCCAAAACACGATCTTTTCCTAAAAAGATTTTTGTTGCCTAAGCCTAACCAAGTCGATCTATTCTTAATCCTAACTAAGTAGTTTTATTTTGAAAAGAGTGGAGAGGAAATTGACATGTGCGTCACGTGTTAAAAGTTGTGCTGAACATCAAGAAAAAAAAAAAAGGGGAAATTCATATGTACAAAAATCAAATAGATTAAATTTCGTGACTATTTCACAAACTGCCGTGAGGCTGTGTTGACTGACTGCTGTTGTTGCCTGTTGGCCTTGAGTTTGTCATGTTATGATTTGAGCATATTTTCTATGCTGAATGCAGTACCTGTGAGGGTTTCTGGACAATATTTGTCATTGTTTTGTGTTGTTAATTCATTCCCAATAATAAATATATACATCCATTTGCATAAAGCAGCATATTTGACCACTCCCATGTTGATAAGAGTATTAAACACTTGTAAAATCTCTGTTTAAGGTACATTTGAACCGACAAAAAATGTGTGATTAATTTGCAAATAATCACGATTAATCATGGACAATCATGCGATTATACGCGGTTAAATATTTGAATCGATTGACAGCCCTAAAATGTTTTCATCTCTCTCCTCTTGTTCTCATTTTGACATATTTTCTAAAGCACTGCTGTGCATGTATGTCTTTGTATTTTAATTCAGTGTGTGTGTGTGTTTGAATTTGTGACTGCTTGATGCCTGGTGCAGCAGCAGCATCCTGTGAACTGATTGGTTTCTCTCTGTGGACACAATATACGCTCAGACTGTGTTGTGCTACAAGTGGAAAAACCAGCAGCATCCACTTTAAGGCTGACCTGTTACCCCTGCATCCTCTCAGTGTGTGGGGCAGAGAGAGGCAGAGAACATGAGGTGCTTTTTAATGGACAGATCAGATCAAAAACACACCCTGCCGAGCAACTGAAATATACCGAGGTGTAGCATGTTTTTTTCTGCAGTGGTAAGATAATAAATATGGCGCCCTGAGGTTTTCTACAGAATATCATGTTGTTTCACAAGTTCCTCCCCACTGGATGGACTGGATTAAAGAGATATTTCACTTTGGCAAATAATTTGGGCAGCAGAGCCACAAAAAACTGACGTTGTTGTTGTGAACCATAACTTTCTCTTCTTGCTGTTATGCTCTAGCAATAAATCTTTTGACTGCTGTGAAGTCTGATCACAGGTTTTGTGTTGGTGGATTGATTAGTTGCTGCAGAATTACATTTCAACAGTTTTTGTGCACTTTTTCTACAAGAAAAAGCATCATATTGGCGTCAGTGTGAGGAGGTTTGCTGGAAGATCTTATAAAA
Source organism: Sebastes umbrosus (assembly GCF_015220745.1). Lineage (NCBI taxonomy): Eukaryota > Metazoa > Chordata > Actinopteri > Perciformes > Sebastidae > Sebastes > Sebastes umbrosus. The sequence goes on along the minus strand of NC_051286.1, from coordinate 17,874,903 downwards.
ATCTGCTAATTTTCTCCCAATGTGTCAAACATTTATTAAAAAAATACTATATGACTGGTGGTATTGTGTTGTGGAAAAGTGTCGTTTTTTTCTCTTTGTTGAGATAGAGCATCTTGTTGCGTGGCGATGGACCTTCACGTTGCCTGCTCCTCGTTTGCATAAAGTTGAGGTCGAAGCTGCTTTATGCAAATCAGGGGCATCCGGCACAATTTGCCTCCTCTGGAAACTCCCTAGAAACTTTAAAACTAAACGTTGTCGATCTAAAATAAAGACAGATTCAGCAACTGCATAGCTAATTTCTCGCGTAAAATGTTTTCAGAAACACATTTCGGTGAACTATTTTCATAATGTAAGAGAAGAAAGTTTCCAAATGAGCCGCCATGTTGATTCCGGTTTGAAAGCTGGGAGCAGCAGCCCACGAAGGAAAGCGTTCATCCAATCAGGTGCCTTGTGTCTGGTGGCAGCCCATCAAGTGTCCAATGCTGGGAGGTGATCCGAATTTGCGATAAAAAACACCCCTGTGGACATGTACCATGAGTCTTGTTTCTTTCTGATTGAACATGGAAAATCGCTGCAGTCACTTGCTGATGCTTATAAGACTGACAGCTAGACTGAAGATGGACTTAATATTGATTTAACTTTTCAAATCATGCTAAAAATCCAAAGCTGTCTCCTACAAAATAACGTTCCCATAAAACTAAACTGCATTCTCAACCGCATTGTGTTTTGAGGGAAAAACATTTTCTCCCAGATAACTGTCACAGTTTGAAACACTTGGTAAATGTTGGAAATTGAAACAAAACAAAGCAAAAAATGCAAAACTAAAGTACTAGATAGATAGATAGATAGATAGATAGATAGATAGATAGATAGATGTACTTTATTGATCCCAGGCAACGCACTGGAACAGTAAATAAAATGTACATATCAACATTAGAGATAATATCTATAGAATACACAATATAAAGAATACATTAGAATACACTATAAATATACCAGACTACTACAACTAACATAAAAAGTGTACATTGGCAAAGTGTGCAAGCTACACTTTTTGTTTTAAATAAAAAATAAATGAGGCAGTAAACCGATATGCGAATTCAACATGTGCAAGATTATTGCAGGAGCAAAACAGAGTGGAGTGTGGTTGAGACAAAAAACTAAAAAGCTGAGAGTTCTCTGTTTGACAGAGGTGAGGTGTTGTAGAGAGTTATCCCTTTGGCAAGGAAATGTTTCCTGTATCGGTCCTTGTGACAGCGAAGCTCATCAGTCTGTTAGAGAAAGAGTTCCGCTGTCTGTCCAGTAGGTGGTGGAGAGGGGGTTAGGTTTAGTAAGAAAAAAACATCATAATTTGGTTTAAAATGACTGTTTGTTACATTAAGCTATGGATGTAAATTAAAATAAGTGAACGTTGACTTTTAGTTTCACATCAGTGGCCTCCTAGGTGAAAGTCTTATGTTTGTTTGACCCGTCCATCCACCCCGACCTCCTCACTAAGCGGACTTCCTTGGACTATCATTACAAACGTATTTGTGATACGTCACAAACAAAGGTAATCCGTGACAAAATATGTTTCCCTCGAAACGTATTATTCAGTTTCTTTATATGGGAACGTAACCTTTAGGAGACAGGGTTGTAAAAATCCTACAGATAATCTACTATCACAAAACCATCCAGGAAAATGCACCAGAGTTAGTTTGAACTGCATTAAACAGGTATGAAAACAGCCTAACTGCCTCAGCGGCCTTTATTGCTTTAGATCTTTTATTGGAACCACTGTGCTGTTTTCACTTCTGTGTCTAGTTTGTTAGATAAATTCAACATGCAATTTGCCCCATTGGTGTAAAAGCCTATAAAACACTGCAGCACATTTGCATACATTTGTATACAAGAGCATGATTGGTTGTGTTTCTCATTCACAAATGTTTTGGTTATAACGCTGGCTTTAGGTACTTTGGCTTGTCTTGTGTTCCTGGTGTCATAGTTTATAGATTTTTAACCTACCTGGACCATCCTGCACTGTGGTTGCCCTGGCTCAGTTGATAGATGCCACTTCTGACCAGCAGCATGGTGACAGAAAAATACCTGCAACAAGAATGCAAGAGGTTTTCTTGTTGTTGTTTAAGCTTCTAGCTCTAAAACTTTTCTGTATTTGTCGCTGAACTGAAATCTGTAAACAGATATCATAGTTACATTTTTGCTGCCCCATGAAACAGCAAAGCACCTTCAGCGGGGATCCTTGGAGGACTGATAGCAGTGACCGAGAGCCTTCAGGCTTGGAACAGTATTACTGTTACAGTGCTGCCATGTACTCAATCTGGCTTCTCCCTGAACAACTGCTCTGCTCCTCGGGCCAGTCATTTTCCGAGCTGGGGTTGTGTCGATATTGACCTCCCACAGGTACACGACTCTCCTTTCATCATTCCCTCTTTCTACCCTGCAGGAGTAAAGAAAAATAGGCACGCTTCCTTCAGTGCCTGGATTCATAACCTCTCTGCTGTCAGTCACAACTTATGGTGTGTGTGTTTGTTTGTTTGTTTGTTTGTTGGTTAGCGTGTATGTGTTTGTGTGTTTCCCTTGAAATGTGTGCAAGTGGAAGAGATTAGCATAAAAGTAAGATGTAACTTCTTTCAAGGTTGCGAAAGAAAACCATGAAAGGGCAAATATGCAAATGTTTCACGCATTCGACATGATTGTTTGACTTTTAAAGAGCTTCACACATAGCATAAAGTGTACGTTAAGCATAATGCATATCATTTTAATATGGCCTTTGTGCATCGTAGGCACATTCTGAAAACACGCAGCTCGTTATTCCCCGATCGATGTTTAATTCATAAAGGGGCGATTGAGTTATCTAATTCTTTTTTCTCCGAAACTAGAAACAGTTCTTGATGCGAAGCTGGTTCGAGACTGTCATAAAGACTAATAAACCAGGGAATACAAAATGTCATATGCATGCATTACAGAAAATATGGTACATTCCTCGTCTGTGCACAGACGTTGCTTCAAATCCACAGCCTTGTGTTTTAAAGGGTGTAACTAGACACTTTGTCAAGGGAGGTGTCATTTTATGACAATGCTTTCAAGATTTGCTGTTGCAGCAGAACAGATAATATAATTGAGGCTGTTTCATTACACTGAGTGGCTTTTTATTAGTTTGTTTAGTGAAGACTTCTTTTAAGAAAAGCAATTTTGAGGATTCCAAATTTTCTGTAACTGCAAAACAAATGCAAACATTATCTATACTTGCCACCACAAAGAGCTATTTATATAAACTTGCATATCTTCCCTCTAAATCTAATAACGTGGGGAGCCAACACAGCACATTTGCACACATGGGCATATTTTATGCAGGGCAATGTAGATCTGTAGACCTGATCTACAAGCTGCAAATGGCTGATTGCTCAACAAATATGCTATATATATTCACTTCTTTGTTGTTTTGTCAATACGATATGTTCTACTGTTATAGTTTGTTGCATCACTGTGAGCACTCTTTTGTTGCTCTATTGCACTCTAGCTACAGTATTGTACTGTTACGTCCTTTTAAAGTAATCAAACAAACCAAAATCAACAGCTTATCACTATTTAAAAGTACAGTGTGTAGCATTTAGGGGGATCCATTGGAAGAAAAGGAATATAAGTATGTTTTCATTAGTGTATAATCACCGGAAAAATAAGAATGGTTGTGTTTTTGTGACCTTAGAATGAGCCGTTTGTATCTACATAGGGAGCAGGTCCTCTTCATGGAGCTGCCATGTTTCTACAGTAGCCCAGACAACAAAACAAACACTGGCTCTAGATAGGGCCATTTGTGTTTTCACGTTTTTGCCACGTAGGTGTCATACACGCTTGGCTCACGAGAGAAGTTTCAGTTGGTTGCAATCTGCAACCTCGTCGCTAGATGGCGTCAAATCCTTCACACTACACCCCTAATTCTAATTAGCTATTCCAAATTTCACAGGCATGTAAGGATGTCAAATTACCCCTTTCACACTTTTTTCACTTCTGCCTTGGCTGCTAATTACAGAAATTAAAACCTAAAAGACTAACCTTGGTGTAACATCCATCTCAGTGACCTCTTCCTTTCAAATATAATCACTCACAAGCAGCATAATATCTCACTAATGATCCCACCATGCTGCTCATGAAACAATAAATACAAAGATAATTAAAATTCTGTGTCCTTGAAATGAGGTTCACAGGAACTGTTTTGATAAGAACTGAGCAGAATGAGCGAGAAAGTCTCTCTAGTGTCGCACTGAGGGGAACCAAGGCACCAAAAAGATACTTTAGAGGCGATATGGTGTCTTAAAAGAAAAGCACCAAAGGGAGCGGGGGAGCCAAAAAAACAAAAAGTTCCCAAAGACACTGAGCCTCATTAAGAAGTGGAATTTCTACTTTCGAGTTAGTAAACCAAGATGTCAGATGGCGAGACAGTTAAATATGCATGAAAGTGACAGAACATTTCACAAGAGATAAAAGGATGTTTCCATGGAAAATGTAATTTTCTCATTTATTTCTCCCTCATCTTCCAACCAACTCTAACAACGTATCAGCTGTTTCTTCTCAACTACCAACAAACATAAAGCATAATGAGCCATTATCATTACAAAACTACAAAACCAGAAACAAAATAATGACTTGGAAAGCAAATAAGAAAAGCAACACGACAAAGATTGGAAGATGAAGTACAATATAGTAAGAATTTTAGATAATACCTATAATTTTTTACATAAAAATATTAATGGACATTTTCCCAAATTAAAACACGTCTGAAAGCTGTGTTTAAAATATTGCATAATTAGATGGAAAAGAGAGAAATTTGTAAAAGGACATATGGTCCCATGGTTTACAGGATTAGTGGCCCCCCAAGTGTGCATTTGATCTTCTCTAATTTCAGAAAACCCATCAAGTTATTTAGTCATGCTTTGGGCGCTACAGAGACTACTGTACCATTTGAGTAAAATCCCCCTCTGAGCGGGTGGGAGGATCCGCTCCCCCTGTTTTAAGGCTGAAAGTGTCTAACAGATGATGAAAACCCAAGCACTTACAGGGTTTGCATCTGGCATACTGATGCGCATTAATTATCTTATTTTTCAAGTTTAATTTTCTCTAACCTGATCCCCAAATTACTTTTAACAGCTTGAACCAAAAATGAGACGGCAAAACCAGTTGCACATGCACAACAAGCCAGTCGCATTAAAGGAGCAGTTCAACATTTTGGGAACATAGTAGTTTTAAGCCCAACCATGTAGTTCTTTCCTAAACCTAACTATAGTGGTTTTGTTGCCTAATCTTAAAGTGACACCAAGGGGCGTGACAATGCGGGAGAACGTGTTGGAAACCAACAATGTGTTCACAAGCGTTGAACCTAGCGTATGCGTTTTTCCCTAAACTTAACAAAGTGTTTTTTTGCCTGAACCTAAATAAGTTGTAATTATGTTTTTAATTTTTTGCTTTCACTTTTACAGTTTAGTAGTCATAGTAAGTCCATAATGTCCCAAATCTATGGCGCTTATAGCGACCAATAATGTCTATTTATTGGCCTGATAACAGTCGAATTGGGTGCAATATTTAACTAATCACAGATTGTGGTTCACAGAGGGTTATATGCCATAGTATTTTTTGGCCTGGCTTACCATTATGTAAGATTATCTTCTCATAATTAGAAAGATTATTTAATCATTATATGTTAAAATAGCATGTAATCGTTAGAATAGAGCCCTTGGGCTTGAGAAGCGGCTGTGCGCTGCTCTTCATCGGAGTTTGAAAACCAAAACTAATATAAGACACTTCTGATCAGGCACAAATCTCACCATTGTGTGACTTATTGTCTACATTGTAACCTGGTAGCTAATGTAATGATTCAGGGAGTTTTTTGAGATAATTCAAATAAGTTATTTGCTAATTATTATCTATTTATAAGCAGACATGGAAATAAAGCATATCAATGAAAATGGTATTCTTTTCCTGGAAATGTATTAAATAAAGAGAAACCAGCTATTGGAAAATAGCGGAATATAATTATTAAATGATGTTAATAATAAAGTAATTTTCGATAAATTTTGATGTAAATATTGGTGTAATTTGGCAGTAATTCCAAAGAAATTTCAAATAGGTTACCTGCTAATTATCACCTAATTACCATGAAATTTGTGGACCTGTAAAATTAAGTGTTACCCAATTACTTGTAGCCATGAGTGAAATCATGTGTACAACATACTTGTGAAACTGAGTGCAGGTAGAGATTCAGCATCTTAATCAAGATGACTTTAACAAGGTAGATGCTTGATGACAGCTCCCCTGATTTTAGGATGCACATTACTGTAGCAGATAGCTTTAGGCCCCTCTTATAACCTTCTGTCAGCCGATGACAGAAGCGTGAGATTTCATCTGGCCTCTAAGGCTGCCTGAGGGAGGTGAGTCTGCCCAAAATTATAGGCCAAATAGGGAAAAAAATGACAGCCAACTCTAATATGAGTCTGGGTTGTATTTCCTGGAGAAAGCCCAACTCTCCCCGGATTCAGCCCCTCATATATTACTTTTTTTTTAAAAAACAATTCCACCTCTTTGCCCCTGTGTGCACCCATTCAGCATGGTGTCTTCTCCTATGTGCCATTGTTTCCTGTATAGTTTTGTCGGGCCCCCTTTCCTTAAGTTTAATCCCGCAGCTCCGTTCTTCCTCTTATCCACACTTTTCCTCTGCCTCACTACTTTCACCGTCCTTGTATAACCCTTTTTTTTACAGCGCATGTTGTCACCTCTTCTCAGCACTTAATTAAATTGTGGGAAAAAGCATCAGTGGAACACAAAGTTGGTGATCATAGCGTGCGAGCCTCTGTATCCTCTCTCGTCCACTTCTTTCTCTCTGTACTCCCTCAATCCCTAATTTTACTCCGTCACCTCTCGCTCTCAACCATCCCTAGCTTTGACCTCCTTTTCTCGAAGCTTTCAAATTCTCCGTTCTTCCTCTTTCTTTCTTTCTCCCCTCTTTTTATACGTCTCCAGAGCTACAGTATGTTCGCTGTGGGAGCTGCTCCGATTCCATCTCCCAAATAAATGACTGTGAGGAGATAAAGAGAAGGGAAAAGGCAGAACGATTGTGCGGTTTGGAGAGGGGTGGCTCTCGTTCCTCGGAGATAAGCAGGAACATTGAGTGTGTGGGTGTGTTTGTGAGAGTGAGCGTGTGTGTGTAAGGAGAAGACGCGGCAGCAGAGAGGAAGCTCCTGAGGGCACCGCAACGTATCACCTTATCAGCCACCAACACTCTTCACTGAAGACCACCCCTCACTGCTTCTTCTTGATCTGCAGTGATAGGCCCTGGGCTCTCTCCCAAACAGCCACAGGTAATCACGTGTGGAATCACATCGCCATCAACCTGTGAACTCCCTGATATGAAATAGACGCACCATGCGTTCAAGGAAGACACATTTTGTGGCTTCTTCCTTTTAAGAATGAAACTACAAGTGGAAAAGAAATAAAACGCTGTTTGATTTTCTCCCATGAAGCCCCTTTAATACAGAGCTGCACTGCATGGGTCAGGGGCTTTGTTGAATTTTGGATGAATCTGCGATAATGAATAATTGCATTTTTTCCTTCAAGAGCCTCAGGCTTGTTTTTATATAAAAAAAAAAAAAAAAAAGCTTAATGTGAATAATGGATCTCTATGCTCCATCTATTCACCAGACACTATTTCTCCCTCGACACACACACTCTTTCCAGCTCCCCAAAGTTCCTCGCTTGCTTTGCTGTAACAGTTGGGTAATTAGGACCAACAGCTGCGATTTCTGACATAACTAGTCAGCATGTCACAGCCGTGCAGATCCCCCACACTTCCTTTCACCCGTTCACTTTACAGTCTGCTGCCGGCGCTCCCTTTCTTCCTCCGCTCCCTCTTACCATGACAAATTGGGATCGGAAGATGAATGCTTAATGTTTTGTTTTTCTCCATCTTTTCCGTCTCCGCCTATCACGATCCAGAAGTAGGCCTCTCTTTATTAATCGATGCAGTCGAGTGAATATTTAGTTTACATACATGAGGGGAAGACGAAAACAGGCAAGACAATAAGTTTGTCTACAAGACCTCACAAATTATTCAAGGCTTATTACCTTTTTTACTTGTGTTTGTAATTAGCGAGAGAAAGTGACAGAGGGGAATGGGTTTCTAATGCCTTTGTTTGTGTAAATCTGTTCAGATTTTCACGCTTCAGCCCTGAGTAAACACTACATTTAGAAAAATAAGTAAATACAGCAACAGACGGTGTTCAGTGTAGATTTGGTACAACTCAAGAAGATTAAAGCCAAAATCCCAAATCACTCCATTTTTACTACATAGTGCACTATAATTACTGTACGGCCCACCATTTGAGTGTCCAAACCCTGACTTTGTGAGTCTGTCCACAATGTAGTGCACTCAAAAATTCCACAATGTAACAAAAAAAAGTCAAGTCCATGTTATGTAACCTACTCTACTTTCTGCAAACAATTCCACAATGCAAAGCATTGCATTTTATAGATTTGTCCAAAATCACAATTTACTTCTCATATACTGCCTGTTGAGTGTCTATTATATCAGCCCAGTCTCATGGCAAAGCGTGTAATAGACCCACCTGTCCACCGGTAGAAAGCATGTCAGTGTCACGTTGTGGCTCGCCAAGGCGTGAATATTACACGTCTGCATGAAGGTACAGTGTTATGAAGTGACTTTTGCTATTTGTCACATGTTTTACGCACACCGTACAATGCTCCGAGCTAGAAATGTAGTATAAAAAGTTAGAAATACCACAGGGAGGTGGGTGGGTCCAACAAACACCAGACTTTCAACCGGGACGCCGGTGTTAGAGACAGGTGTTTTTGTTTTGTAAGTTACGTTAATGACGTTTGTCACATGTTTTGTAGTGCCAATTGTCAAGTCCCAAACGTCACGTGACAACCGTTTTCCACACTGATGTTAAGTTTTTTCCGTAAGTGTTTTAATTAGTTTACGTAGTTATTTTAAGCCCAACCATGACGTTTTCCCTTACTCTAACTAAGTGGTTTTCTTGCCTGATCCTAAGTCCGTGGCTTTGTTGCCTCCTTCTGGTACTGCACATTATTACACACTTTGGTGTGTTATCGGGTTGATAGGGAGTAGCGAATGAGTGAACGAGGGAGTGATTTCGGACACGGCCAAGAGTCTACAGCCATGCTAGAAGACCTACTTTGTAGTATATCAGCATGCCAACATGTCATCAGCATGCCAACATGTTATTCAGTCATTATAATATTTTTAAGTGTTCACCATATTAGTTTAGCATCATAGCACGCAAACATTTTCTAATTAGCACTAAGTACAAAGTACTACTGTGAGGCTGACGTGAATGTCATTAGTCTTGCAGGTATTTGGTTATAAACCAAAGTAGTAAATAAATAAAGGCTATCACCAAAGTCGTTAGGATACATCACCTGATGACCATGATTATAATTGATAAATCATTTATTAAGACTTTTTAGATTAGTAATAAACCATGAATAAGAACCACTTTTGGTCACCAGCCTGGTCTTTGTCATCTTGCTTTGTATTTTAAGATAGCTCTTGCCAATGGACAATTTGAACACATACTGTATGCCAGTATCAGCATACACACAATTTGGCTCTTCTTCTTCGAAGCAAAGAGGAATGACCTTGTCGCTGCTGTCAAGTGGAACAGAGAAGTTGGTATCTGGCTAGCTGTGATTGGTCAGGGTCCAACATGTCTGCCATGTGTGCCTGCCAAGTCACGGCAAGAATTTATGACTCTTTGATCGCCTGATATGGCACAGTGACCATCTCGAAAGGCCAAAATATTGTGTAGTCTGACCTCGGTGTCACCTTCTGGAAAAGGGCTGCAGAGTATCCGGACCAAAATCTATTTATTAACAACTTTTCAAAATATAGAGCTGCAGACATGGTGGACTTTTGTTAAAACTGTTTATTACTGATTTATTAACCTTCAGAAATGCACATAACGTTTGCTGATGGCTTACTAGGAAGTTGAGAGATCCATGTCCATTTATTAATGTCATTAATAGCATTAGTAACTGCAGAATTGAAGGCTTGTTGGAAAGTTAGACCCCATTACCATTTATTAATGACTTACTAACATTTGTATCTGCACACAACTTAGCTTATTTAAACCTATCACCAGACAACAATGTAAATATTGAACAGTTCGGCAAAACTTCTTATCTTCTTATCATTCAATGACAACTTTCTTTATGTCAAATTCTTACTTTTTACATTATATCTGCATGGAAACTAAGTTAGTGAAAGATCGTGGTTATGGCAAATAGATTATGGTTACGGTATGGTTAGGGTTAGATAACTAAACAGTTGGTTAAGTTGAAGCCATTAAAGGGTCCTGAACACCAACCAGTCTCCTGCATGAAAATCAAACATGCCTGTCCACCACCCCCGCAACAACAACGACAACAGATTTTTCACAGCCTGGAAACCTAAATGCTGTTCTTATTAATGGTTGTTAACTCATTAAAACCCTCATCCTACCAACTGGGGTCCCTGCAGACCTTAGAGGTGTAATTTCTGTCATATCTCACATGACTTTGCCAATCAATGTGTTCCTAATGACTTCATATCACTGTTTTCTGTTTTAATTTGTGCTCTTTAATGCTGTTGGGTCTCTACATTATAGAGTAAGGTCTAGACCTGCTATATATGAAAAGTGTCTTGAGATAACTTCTGTTATTATTTGACGCTATATAAAAAAATAAATTGAATTGAATTGAAATTAAAAAGACCAATATAGGTCCTAGGGGATCCCAGTCAAAAGAACCCAATTGCGAGATAGGATGGATGGATAGATAGATGGATAGATAGATAGATAGATAGATAGATAGATAGATAGATAGTGTGCTATGTCTATACACGTTTTACACAATATGCAAATTCACTGTAACTTTCTTCAAATAATAATCTGTAAATAAAAGATTTTAAAAATCACATTTTTGCAATGATGGTTGTTTCTTAGTTTATTCTTAGGGTCCAGATGGTAGTCCTTGTATGTTAAATAGGTTGGTAAGATGAGGGATAAAACATGTATTTATCATCTCCAATCTTCGTAAAGGATGCCTTTCAGTGTTTAAAAAGTGATAATGTAAGAAATGTCTCAAGATGAACAGCATTGCTTTCAAACTGTGAAGGCTCTTTTCCATGAATTGAATAGTTAATTCATGCCCTGACAGGTGACCTTTACAGCTCCTTAGTCTCCAACAAGAAAGAAGACAAATTGAGCAATTAATGTTAATGGTGAGCAGTCATAATAGCGGCTCTAAAAGCAAGTAAAAGCAACTGTCAACAGTCAGCTGTCTACATCCGTCCAAGGTCTTCCTGCAGTTCGTCTTACCACTTCCTGATATCTCTCTCCAGTTTGTTGGCAACGTCTCCTTGAGGTGTTCTCTGCAGCAGGTGCGGTGAAGCGGTGACCTTTAAGTGACTTTTCTATCTGCAAACCAACACGCTGTCTTGTCTGTCCCCATGGACATAGTAGAGTTCTCTGCCGCGGCATAACCAGGCCATTTTATTCTATTTTATGTCTTTGCTCAAACACAGCAGGAATAATAAGTAGCATTTATGTTCTCATAGGTAAATACTGTAACAAATTATACTGCATTTTGTGAGTATAACCATTATAATAAAATCCTGCAGCTTTTTGTTATCTGCTTTCAAATAATAATTACATGAATACATAATTTCCTCTTTGTGTTACAGAAAAAAGCCTTTTAGAGTATAATCCATCATTAAAGCTTACTTCAAATACAAATGCAGAGGTATAATGAGAATGCTTTCAAATGATGTTTTTTACACATTAGAATAGTGTTTCCAGGACTGTAGACTACAAATTAACAAATTAACCCCCATTATTTTTTCTTTTTCAACCTTTGAAAACGGCTACTGGATGAATTACTGTGTGTTTATTTGTATGTGCACCTACAACTCATTCTCCTCTCTGTTTGGTTCTTCATTAAACCGAGAAAGGCCAATTATCTCCAGCAGCCTTGCTGAGGAGTGACCCCAAGAGAGTGAGTGGGGAGTGCTAACAATTATCCAACCTCCAAGATAAGAATTTGATCCATTTACTCTGAAGTATTTGGCAGCCAGCACATCCACCGTGCACTCTGAAACCCTCTAAAGAGAAAGCCTCTCTGCACCTCATTTTTTGGACCGAATATCTGTCTTTCTGTTGACTGTCGAGAGAGATGTGAATCATAGAGGAGAAAAAGATGGGCTTTTATGAGCTAAAAGTGTGGGGGGAAAGACTCTTTTTTAACCTTGGGCACATCATGCGCACTCACACTTGTCACTGCTTTAGTGGGTGTGAAGCAGCACACAACTATCCTATCAACAGGAGTTTGAGTGGCATGAAATAGAGATTAAAAGCAGTACCGTTCAGCAGGAAGTGATGCACGGCACAAACAAACCGAACCAAGGACAGAGTCGCTCTGTTTTTCTGGTGGTATTAAAGGTCCCATATTGTAAAAAGTGAGATTTTCATGTCTTTTATATTATAAAGCAGGTTTAAGTGTTATATAAATACTGTTAATCTATCAAAACCCTCAATATACGGAGAAATACACAGCCCGTATTCAGAAATTGTGCGTTTGAAACAAGCTGTCAGGATTTCTGTTCATTTGTGATGTCACAAATATACAATATTTAGACCATTACACGGTTTTAAACGTAAACATTCTAAATGCGTCCCAGTTTATTTCCGGTTGCAGTGTATGTGAATAACATCAGCTGACAGGAAGTAAACATGGACCCAAACTGTTGGCTAGCAACGCAATTCTGTTGCAATTCCGTTGAAATGCACTAAAACGGAGCGTTTAAGATAAAGGGTAAATACAGGCATATTCAGGCAGACAGTATGAGGAAAATAAAGTTTTTTTTCAACATTACAGCATGTAAACATGTTCAAGTAGAAAGCGAAATACAAGTATGAACCTGAAAATGAGCATGATATGGGACCTTTAAGTGTATGGTCCAGTATTATATTGCGTAGATATGCTGTGTGCACTCATGGTCATAATATGACATTCCCTCACGTGTAAAGGTGACAGTCACAACACCATTCGATAGCAAACTCCAATTACTTTAACTGAGTGCGTATTTAGTGGAAGCTGCAAATAAACCCCGTGCCCTGATTGATTTTAGCACAAAAGAAACAATCAGCAAGCCATTGATGCAGGGAAGCTTTGGCGTGTGTGTGTGTGTGTGTGTGTATGTGTGTGTGAGTGGGAAGAGTGATGGGATTAATGTATGCAATAATTGGGGTGACAGAGGGTCAGTGCTGGATTCTTAATGAGGCTCTTGGTTCTGGGGACAAGGTGACCTCTCATGAATGACACATGAACCAACATGTTTTATTGTCACCATGAAACTGAGCAGAGTTCAGGCTGTATCTGTGGAAAACAACATGCATGGGACATAAAAGCCACCGTATGGGCTTAACGGAAGGAGCTTAATATTCTAGTGAGAGAAATGTGAGCTTCCAAGAAACTACGCAGTACTGAGCAAAACACAAAATAAAGACAAATGGGGTTTCAATTGTGACACTAAAAAATCAATATTTTATCTTTGAAGTAACTGTTTTTAAAGTTGAAACTCAAATTTATTTTACTAAGAAATCAGTATACTTGGTGGTGTTTATTAATTTGGTTAAAATTAAAGGCTGATTACAAAAATAAAAACATGTATGTTTTATTTGACTGTCTACTGCAATATCTGTCTGGGCACTAAAAATGAAAAATCAGTTAACCAGCAAGTTGTTGACGTTGCTAGCCATTGTTTATCCCATCTGTGCTTTGATAACTCCCTATGGTACATTAGTCTGTACGTTACTCCCATAGACTATAGATGGACGTGTCTCCACTTCCTCCCAATATACAAAAGTGAAGCCAAAATATCCCGCATATGGTAGCTGCCATCTTGAGATTTTGACGTCATTTGGAGCCAGAGTCTGTGCAGCAGTGATCGGGGGGCCGCAGTATCGAGGTCCCGCCCAAACACCCGCACGAGCCAATCACGAGCCGAGCACGGCCGCAGCTTGTTAGTGATTAGAGAATCACAGCTGTCAATCATGACATCTCACCCCCTTTTTATAGCATCAAATAACAAATTAAAACCAAACTTATCAGAAAAATTAACACTTAAGCATACATCAGCATGATAAGAACTATCTAAAATGACAGAAACAATCTTTAGAAACAACTTATTTGAGGTGTACTTTGAGCTTTTAGTTTGGCCCTTGTCCCCTCTGCTAACACTGAGGGGGCGGGATTTATAACATATACTGCAACCAGGCACCAGGGGGCAATTGAGATGTCTGTCATGTTGTCCATCAATTATATAGAGGCTATGGTTACTCCGTGTCGTGATTCGAATCACAGGGTAATGAAACACAACACTTAATGTCCAGGAGCTGTCAATGACTCCGCAGGTGTTGAAATAACATTACATGAAACATAACTAGTAGGAATCAGTTCTAACGTTAGCTAGCCAGGTTAACAAGCTTCAACTTTCTAAGTGGCAACAGTACCATTAGTTTATATTTACTCCTACAAAAAGTGAGGTGAATTCAAAATTTCAGTTCTCACCTTCACCTGCGGATTAAAATCAATAGTCATGAAATCGATGACCTCAGTGACACCTCAGCAGCCATCATGCTAGTGTTCTGTGAGGTTTGAAACATACAGGGTCAATGAGGGCTTTGGCACGTGAACACATTTAGACCTGTTCCTCCTTTTTTGCCAACAAATTGGAATTCATCAGAATATCTGAGGTACAGGCATTAAATATGCAACTGGAGCTTCCACTTTAAGTCGATATTATAGCTTATGCTTGCTCACTCTGTTCTTCTTCTCTCTCTCCATATCGCATACCAACACATATCATCGCCTCTAAGTCTCCCCACTCCCTGCTATTTTCACAGTCTATTCTATCAGCCCCGCCTCTCCTGCAATATCAAAATGGAAATGATGGACAGGCAATCTATATGGAAATGGTATATACAGTAGGTGTACCAGCACTGTTCTCAGGGTACATGGACATCCCTGCTCTTAATCTGTGGTTCCCGTGCACAACAATATATTCTCAATGGAAATGGATGTGCTGTTGTTTGGCTTTGATGCATTCATCAGCTTTAAGGTTTTTTTAGCCTGTCACTAATGGGAAGAACACAACACAAAACATGGCAATTATTGGTGTTGTGGGTTTGCATTAAACAACAGGCGTTATGAATAGAATTAACTATTTATTCAACTGTTCTGTTCCAACTATAGTATAGTATTCCTATTAGTTTTTTCACTTTTGACTGGCACTGTTTTAATGACATCATCTTGTTCCGCCCTCTTCCTCTGCAATGTTTTAATGGCACTGGACTGGAGAGTTAATGAGACATTTTTGCCAATATTCTGGACATTTTTGATGTTATTTGGATGGAAACTTGTCAAATTAATCTGTGAGGTTTGGACGTAACAAAATGGAAATGATCTACTATTTAATGACAAATTATATGAAATAAAAAAATGCCAACAGTTGAATTATTAAGTGATTTGACAAATCAAAAAATGAGGGGATTAATAGTAGCCATAATACAAACAATGTAAAAAGCATTTATTCATACAGTAAAGCTTACATAGATGTATTTTACCATCACTAAATATCATTATTTCACCCAAAGTATACATCATCATGTTTTCTTTTGTATACAGCATACATGGGTAATTTATAATGTTTCATCATTTTAGCACATTATAAGCACTGATGCTGCTGCCGAGTTGTCTGTTATCAGGCCATTAAATAACCGTTATCGGTTACTATAAGCACCATAGATGTGGGTAAATAGGGGCCTACTACGTTGTAAAAGTGAAGGTGAAACTTAAAAGCAACATGTTCTAACATGTTGTAAAACTGAATGAAACGTTACCTTTTGAACACAAACAAAAAGGCTTCTTTAGGTTTAGATAAGAAAACTACATCTTTTTAAGTTTAGGCAAAAAAAACAATTAGGTTTAGGCAGTAAAACTCTAACTTCTTTAGGTTTAGGCAAAAAAAACACTTTCTTAAGTTTAGGGAAAACATTGTGTTTTGGGTTAAAATAACTACAAAGACAACTACACATTGTTGGTTTCACAAGGGATGCAAACTCCAGTCTCCTGGGTGAAAGCCCTGTGTTTTGTGTCCCGTCCATCGTCCCCGACCACCAACCCTTATGGACTTTCACACTGCCTATACTACAGCACCTGACTTCCGCTTCTGCTCCTGTCATAATGACTACGGTTGCTAGAGGTCGCTGTCGTGTTCTTTTATACCTTCTTTCGGTGATGTACCATGTGAATTTATGATCAAATCTACTAGTGGGTGTAGTAGGCCCCTATTGACCCACATCTATGGGGCTTGTAGTGACTGATAACGCCTGTTAAATAGCCTGACAACAGTCTAATCGGCTGGATAATGCTATGTTGTATTTCTGTATAATAAGACGATGCACTGAAAGATTATTGAAACACACTGTAGGCTTTATCATACAACCTGTGAAATCTTACTAGTCAGGCTTTTACAGTATGTTGCACTGTTTCTACAATTGTGTATAGTAGGCCTAAGTAAGATAGAAGTTGTACCTTCAAATTGCACCCAAGTATGTTATTACACTGACATATTATGCAGAATTTGTGTACAGTAGTTGTGTGGAAATATGACATAATGTAATTAAGGTGTACAGTATTTTGGCGAGACAAAATAGGCATTTGTTGTCCCAATCAGCAAATTAAACTGCGTATAATTTACTCCTGACTTTGTGTTCCCTTTGTTATGCTCAGCCGTTTCCAGTGCATTTAATAAAGTGGAAAAGACACGGAAATAATGATAATGAAGGGTTGTAAAACATTGTCATGCTATTTCTAAGAAAAAAATAAGCCAAGCAGTCAAAACACAAGCTAAATTGAATCCTGGGGGCCCTAAAGCTTTTCTGCAGTGTCACCAGTAAATTAACATGATAAAGAGTTCTTCTTCCTACTTACATAACCCACTTCCTCCAACTGACTTTGTACACAGAGGACAATATTACATTCACCTCCAAATAAAGCTATGCAATATTGGTTTTGAGAGAAAGGTAGGGAGAAATTTGGGGAGACGGAGTGCGAGAAAGAGTCAGAGAGGATTAGGCAATGAGGTAGGTTGTGGAAAGGAAGGAAAGAGAGACTCAGAGGAGAATGGAGTCGGCTCATTCCTGACACATTCAATATGCTGCTGTGGGAACACACTGTTCCATGCCAAGTTGTTGTTTTCCCCTCTGAGACCCACTGTGCTGCCTTCAACCCGGCCTGCCTCCTTTAACACACTGCTTTAGAAAAGGTCAGAGCGGACTTCCTTCAGCTGGACTGCTGATAAGTATGAAGACATAGCTACAGGTCCCAAGTGAGTTTTTGGCATTATTGAACCGTAAAGCCTGGATGGAGAGCACAGCAAGATCAAACAGAGTGAGTGCGATGAGGGCCAAGCGGTGCCTCAACTTCGGGCTCAGGGCGAAGCCCGTGACCAAAAAGGTGCTGCCTGAAATCCCCAACCAATAAAGAGGGTTGGTTGTTATTGTCACCCCTTCAATTCCTTTGACATTCTCTGAGCGAGGAACTTAATCTTTAACCCTTTAACATCCAGTTTTCCCCTATTTTCTCTGATAAAGGTTGTTAAAATCATCTAATTCCAGTGTGGGCTTGTTCCCAGCCTGGTTCCAGACCTCTAAATCGCTGTCCACATTGTTTTTTCCGTTTTTCAAATGAATCTGGTGCTCATTGTTGTTTCCTCGGTCTTCACCGGTTTACATTCAGCAAAAGAAAACGCTTCTTGTGTATCAATTTATACGCATTTACCCAAACGTCTGTCATATTTTGTATCTTTGGAATCCTTTGTATTCCTAAAAGAATATTTAATAAAGTTCTGTGGGTTTGGACAACATTTGGCAGCACAGCTTGAGTTTAATGACTGGTCAAGTGGCAGCCGATGCATTAAGGTGTTTAACTCAGCATGTAGAAAGGCAGCTAGAGGAGTGTTGGTGTGTTGAGTGTGTAAAAGAGTGCAGATACTTTATTATTTAAAGGAATAAAGATTTGTTGTGTGGTATAGGCTTCAAATATGTTTTCTTCATGAGCCGTAAACGAAGGATGGCAATTTAGGTTTCAACAGTAATCACTAGCTGAAATGTATTTATATTCACACATATGGTCCGTGTTGTTGCCATAGCAACAGGTCATTCTGCCAAAAGAAAGGAGACATAAAAAGTGGTCACATATCTGACAAACTTCATTTCCTTGTATTTCTCTCTTTTTCTCATGTCTTCTCAGTGTCAACAAAACCGTCTTTCTCTTTATTTCTTTCTTTCTAGCTTTGTCTGCTCTCTCTCTCCCTCTCTCTAGAATAACACACACATCTGTTCTGAGTATCTTCTGCTTGATCCTATCTCAAACAGCTCACCTTGAGCCCCGTTTGCCTTCAGATCAGACTCTGCTGATACTTTGTTCTTTTTGCTTCGCTCTCTTCACCACTGACTGGATAATCAAAAGTCTGCTGGGCTTTCCTAGCTTTTAGGGACAACCATAGAGAGAAAACGTTGCTTTTTAACAACAGAGTCAGTAATGAGGATCTTGTGTTTTGTCTGACTGGGCCCTTTTTTTTTAAGTAAAGCAGTCAAGGGTCACCTCTTCCGACTATGTCTGTCCTCCTAATGAGGAGAATGGACGCCAGTCTTCCACTGCTGTTTGCTTTCAAATGGTTCAACCAATTATTTATGTTGCTTGAACTTTTGAGGACCATGGCGTTGAGGAATATTTCGTCAAATTGCTCCTTTCTGGGCATCATAGATGTGGAGTTAGAGGTATTGTAGTTTACTGTATCTGTTGTCAGGCCGAGGAAGAACATTTTTAACTCAAAGCAAATACATTGTAGAGATTAATAAAGAAAGTTTCTGACATCATCTGGTTGTGTCCCACTGGGAGCACCCTGGTGGTTGAGTGTTGAGACACAGAGACAAGAACTTTTGACGCATTTCATCACCCTTTCGCTCCCTTTGTCCTTCTCTATACTGTCGTATTATCCAAAAAGGACTGAAACGCATACAAAAGAGTCATAGTATAGCATGTCGAAAAAAAATTCATAGTATAGTATGTCGAAACATTTCATGAAAAAATAATCATAGTATAGTATGTTGAAAAATTTCATGAAAAAGTCATAGTATAGAATGTCAAAAAAAGTTATAAAAAAGGCATAGTATAACATGATGAATAAAAGTGAAAAAAGTCATAGTAGAGTATGTGGAAAAAAGTCATAAAACAGTCTTAGTATAGCATCTCAAAAAAGTAAAAAAGTCAGAGTATATTTTGTAGTGAAAAGTCATAGCGCAGTATGTCCAAAAAAGTTATAAAAAAGTCAGACGGCATGTCGAAAAGAAAGTCATGAAAAATTAATAGTATAGCATGTCAAAAAAAGTGAAAAGAAGTCATAGTATAGCATTTCGAAAAAAGTCATAGTATAGTATGTCAAAAAAGTCCTACTATAGCATGTCGAAAAAAAAAGTAAATAAAAAATTAAGCATATGGAAAAAAGTATTTCAAAAAAAGTTGACTTTATACAAAGATAACATTAATTTCACGACACATGCACAGCATTTAGAATAAGCACTCACAACAGAAACTGTTTGCACCACTTGTTGTTTCCATGGTTTTGTTTTTTTTGGCTTATTTTAAGCCAATGTATCAGATATATTGCAGATTACAGATCTACTACCTAGCGTTAGCCTGTTGCTTATTATTACCCGAATAATCTGACAAAATTAATTAATTATGAAACAGGCTAACGGTATGTTAGGTGGCTGTACTTTTTAGAACCTACTTGCGGTGTGTTGAGCTGGGCCACCGTAGAAATAACAAATATCATATAAACATATAAAGTAAATAATAAAACTAACATATTGTATTGGTTGCTGTACTGATAATCTACTTTTCTTTTTGTGTTTGTGTTATTGCTGTTAAAAACCTGCAATGGCAAAAAAACTAAATAAATAAACTGTAAACTTTTCTGAAGCCTTTCTATTTTGTGTTCATTGAAATATGAGTAGATGTACTGCACTGTATGAGAAAATTACAGTTTTTTTCCCGACAGCTTACACACTAAAAGTGAATGCTTGGACAAAAGCATCAAAACCATAACTTTTGTAGCCATGCCTTAAACAAAGGCACCAGAAGTACAAACACATTCTCTGCTCTGTACTTTGTTTGCCCTTCTGCCACACACTTCTTGCAAAACACTACACACTGTTTCTTACATTCGACAAAAACGTTCGAGAATGAAATATGTTGCAATCATTGTGAAAACACTTCTTTTCAAAATGCAAAACAAACCAATCAGACTGAGCCTTAGCACTACAAATAGACCTTCGGTAAACTCACCTCTTCTGTAAGAACTTTGCAAACATGGAGGCAGTGAGAGTGAGAGGAAGAAGAGGAAGAGGGAGGAGGAGAACAAAGAAGGGGACCAGGGATGACATTGCTTGTGATGTGGATGAGTCGAGATGTGGCCAAACTTCGACTTCTTCTTCCTTTCTCCTTCTCCTTCTCGTTGTCGTTGTTGTAGTAAAAACCTGCAATGGCAAAAGCTGTGTATATTTTTTTTTCTGAAGCCTTTCTATTTTTATTTTCCAGTCAGATGTGAGTGGATGTCAAATCTTTCACAGAAGCATGTATATGAGATCATTTAAAAAGTATACAAAGTACTAAAGATAGTGTTTTATATAAAGTACATCAGTGTGTTGTTTCCGCTCTGAAAGAGTAATTCAAATGGTGCATATGTGTATCATTTTGTTGCGAAACTGCCATTTTGAAAATGGATTGTGATTGCTATGTTTCGTTTTGACAAAGAAGTGAGATGTTTATTTCATGTGTTGTGTCTTATTTGGCTTATATGTATAGTTTTGACACAATGAGTCGCAACAAGTGCGTAAGCAATCGCAATGGTATAGGTAAACAACATGTAAGGAAATTTGGTAAGAGGACTTCACAATGTAAAGACATACATTTTGTGGCAGGATGTTACAAGTTAGGTTAGTTTTGAACCAGTATATACCTCACCAAGAAGGATTTAGATTGGTTTCCTGAAGTTAACATAGGCAAGAAAGCTAAAAGAGATTGTGCTATATTTATTTATAATAATTAATGCCACTAATTTCTTTAACGCATTAACCCTACTTGCGTCTTACTAGAGTGAAAACAATGGTATCATGTGAAAACCTAAAGAATCCATTGGTACCAACCATGTCATACTAGCTTGTCGCCAAGGAGGCTAAATAACGCTCTAAACTTACGCTAAATTTTGGCGAGGAAAAACTGGCATGGCCATTTTCAAAAGGGTCCCTTGACCTCTAATGTGAATAAAAATGGGTTCTATGGATATCCATGAGTCTCCCCTTTACAGACATGCCCACTTTATGATAATCCCATGCAGTTTTGGCCAAGTCAAAGGCAAGTCAGCACACTGACACACTGACAGCTGTTGTTGCCTGTTGGGTTTGAGTTATGTTATGATTTCAGCATATTTTTTATGCTAACTGCAGTACCTGTGAGGGTTTCTGGACAATATTTGTCATTGTTTTGTGTTGTTAATTAATTCCCAATAATAAATATATACATACATTTGCATAAAGCAAGCATATATCCCACTCCCATGTTGATAAGAGTATTAAATACTTGACAAATCTAACTTTAAGGTACATTTTGAATAGATAAAAAATGTGTGATTAATCGCGATTAACTATGGAAAATCATTGATTTGATTAAATATTTATATATATATACATTTGTATGTATACATTTGATAAATGTTTTGTTTTTAATAAATAATGCTAATGTTCTCGCGCTTATGGACTTTTGACTGCTGATGAGGACAAAATGTATATTCACTCATTGTATACTCATTTAATAAATCAAGGAATTTACAATAAATATAGCCACAGAGCTCTGGATTTTTCTCAGTCGAAAATAAGTGCTTTCACTTTCCCAAACAGAAACTGCAACAAAACACTGTAAAACAAATGGGTATCTGCTGCATGATATGTAGCGCTGCATACTGGCTGGGAATTCTGCACAACACTGTAAATTATATTTACATTGTCGATTTGAATTACTAGTGGGTTGTTTCTGAAAAATGGCCAACACAATATATTTTCTCAGCAGTATGGCAAGGAAGTGCTTGAGCACTTGAAAGGAAAATAGCATTGTGTGAAAAATGGCAGAGGATCATCACAGTAAGTGTAAGTGTTCTTATAGCGTGGCTTTAAATAACATTTACACTGTTTCTCATAGCATAACTTGAGCCAACCAACCAATTGGTTTTGTTTTTTTAAATATACAAACTCACCCATTGGGTGGATTCTAAAAATACTTACGTCATAAACCGCCTCATAAATCATCTCAAGTTCAACCAAAAACTTTAAAAACACAATTACTAACTCACATCAAAGCTGGTGTTCTCTTGATATCCATTGTACTGTTGACTGTCAAAACAGAGAGAGGCTAATGAGGCTGGGGGGAGCATAGTTCACATGGAGATCATCTTTATTGTTTTATATTTTCTAAATGTAACACTGGAATTTGTACTGTGGATTACCCCAGAGATAAACAGTCTAGTGAAATGAAAACTTGAAAAAGCATGCTTTCAATTCGGTGTGTGTTAGAAAAAAGATGGAAATCTGAAAGGTCTGGCTTTAAAAGGGAAATACTGTGGGAAGTTAAGTGGTATGAAAGTGGCAAACAGCTTCGATTCTAACACTGCCCCACTGAAAGAGAAATAATCATTCTAACCATTACAATAAGAGCCTCCATAGAAAGCATGGCGTGCTGAAAAGATGATGCTCTACGGGAGCTTTTGTCTTTTATCTGTTGGAGAAGAAAATATCACAAAGTGGGCTTTAATCTTTAATTGCTACATTTTTGTCAGAATCAAATCTCTGCTGGCAGAAAAACATATAAACAGAAAACTTTGTTTGACAAAGGTCCTACTGTATCTGGTATAATGAGGCTGCATGAAATCCAGACTCCCACCCCCATTTTCATTTACTTTACACATGAGGATTCTGAGCTGCTGGTGTAAAGAAAATCCTTTCAGAAAAGGCTTTCAGGTGAAGGTAAAATTACGATTTATTTTTCTATATTTAATACAATACATGCAGTAGGTGTATACCAATACTTCGCTCACTCTCAACTACTCAGTCTCTCTTTCTCTCACCTTTCCCCTCCACCTCAGCCAACACCAATTATGGGAATAATAAAGGAGGGCAGAAGAATTGGAGAAACATTTCCAAAATGTTATCAGTTCTGTAATAATACAGTAAGTTCTGCACAGTGTGAGAAAGAGCAGACTCTCAAGTTAACTATACTGAGAAATGTGCCTGTGTGCTCGTATAGGTGTGTGTTGCAAACTAATGAGTGCAGATCCAGACGGACAAGCAGCCAGAAGGGTTAAAGAGCACTTTGATTCTCCTTAATCTGTTGTTTCCCTCAGCAGCATGCATGCATAAATTGATTATTAGAAATACTGGAGAAGTGCGGCAGGTATTCTCTGTGTCTCTCAGCATCTCAGTCCTGCTGGGAGCCTCTCTGACACCTGGCTTTTGCTGACAGATTGTGCTGCTCTGAATTCTAATTGTCAGAAAGGGAGAAGTTTGCAATCTATAGACCTCCCAACGACTGTGTCCGTTTACAATTGATGTCACAGTGGAGGTGGGAAGCAGTACTGGGAGAAGCAATCATGCCCCACTGTTGTGTAGCAGGATGTACATCATGCAAACATTTATCTTTTTGTAGATGAAAAACACATCAGATCTCCCATCATCATCTCAAGAATCTGCACTGTCAGTATAAAGTGATTTTTCCTATTTATTTATTCCAATTTACTAACAACATCAGATACCGTAGCATATTTTGCAACATCTCGATGCATCACGCTGTAGTATTGCATTTTAATGCAACTAGATCATTTGTAACGCTGACATAAAAATCAATGATCATGCTAACAGTGTAATCACGCCTCATGTTATGATATATGATATACATTTCCCAGAAGCTTCCCCCTCATACAACCTCTACAACCCTCATTGCTTGTCAGAGGGCTCCACCTGTGCTAATAGAACAAGGGTTATAACACCAGGTCACACCAGTGCGCCTTCTCAACATACCAGTAGGCTATGTGGCTCTAGAAGCGTGGCGACACAGGGATACTCTGTGTTGCTAGTTGGTGAACCAATGTAGCTGTCAAACTAACCGCTGACGCGCTAAGAAGCCGGGAACGTGCTACCGCTGGGCATTCACAATAGTGCTCCGAGCTTCTTTCCATTTTCTCTGTACCAGGCTGTTTACTCCCTCCTGACATTTTGTTTTCAGATAGTTTCATTCAATAATTTTATTCAAAAGACATATCAGTACCATCAACCTCTGTCTAACAGCCTGCAAACCATGCCTCTTCTGTGGAGCAGTTTATACTTACTTACTTACTTATGACTGCAATTAATAGCCCGGGCTTTTATTTGCTGCAATCATTGAACTCAACCGGCATATATTTGGGACGGGCGTCTATATGGAACAGGCCTTTAATTCCTTTCGCACAAAACTCATGCTGAGCAAAGATGGGAAATACTATCAAATTGATTATTTAAACCGAATATTACTTGTA
This sequence comes from Sebastes umbrosus, assembly GCF_015220745.1. Classification (NCBI taxonomy): domain Eukaryota; kingdom Metazoa; phylum Chordata; class Actinopteri; order Perciformes; family Sebastidae; genus Sebastes; species Sebastes umbrosus. The sequence continues at coordinate 17,850,152 of NC_051286.1, read as the reverse complement.
TAAAAATAACGCTATTGAATAACATATCAATTGTGAATCATTAATTTGATCTAGCTCTGAAACAGTTAACGACGCTCGTTTTACTGCATCGACATACCGACACAAAACCTCTCTTTATCCTGTTAAAACCCACCTGCCCGTCAGCGACAAGTTGGCCTACCAAAAAGGAAAAGGGGTGAAAAAGAGAAGGGTGGGGACATCTTTATTTTGTAGTGGACTTCACATGACAATATTCATAACTTGATTGAACTCGAATGAAAAAACTATTCTTTTGATTGGTGGACTCAGACAAACGGACAAAGGAATATAATAATCAAGATATATTCAGCCTTTCTGACCGCTTCAAAGGTAAGGAGTCGCCACTTTTTATACGTCTCTCTTGTTTACCACTGTAACGAATAGTTTGAAGCTAAATAACGTTTTAATTATTATTATGAATAACTTACAGAAACATTGAGTGTCTTCTCTTTTTTTCTATCTCTCTCTCTTTCACATACACGAGTGACGCGGTGTTCAGCATCTCTGACTGTAGTTGTCTCAGTCTTCAGTCCAAAAGTCAACATTTATTGAAAAAAGATTCCAAAATTCACAACAGGCCATCCAACAAAACACTCTGCTTCAATCCATATTTGCTGCCATTTATCCTAACAAAAACAACTTTTTCACTGGGAGGCACGCAACTAATAGGGCGGTCTAGCATTAATGAACCGATCCAAAAATCTGAATGAATTATACTTTGGTGCTCATGGTTTTCGTAAAATGTACTGGACGATTGAATTGTGGAGAATCTAACCGATCTAACGATGTGTAACATGTTCATATTGACAAAAGTTACCTGCCGTATAATTGAGACCTGAATTTATTTTTCAAAACGTGTAGCCACACCTGGCGAGTAAAAGGGACTATGCAAAGTTAGTTGCAAAGTTCAACTAAACATTTAGTTCAACAAAGTTGAATATAACACAAAATATCGTGCAAATTTGCTTTGCCCCCTAAGAGTGAACCAACAGATCGAGGCAATTCCATTGATATTGATTTCACTGCAAGATTTAAATGCTGGCGTGACTTGGCCTTAACCATACCTAAATGTCCTTTTTGATGGAGAGATTTTGTTTAATGTTTAGCTCAATATAGCTACCTACTGGGATCTAGCCTAGATATTGGTTGGCTAGTATGCTGGCTAGTAGCCTACTGGTTGGCTAACAACTGGCTAACACAGCAGCAAAGTTCAGACAATTGTTGTACGTGGTGTTGTTACTGAAACTTTACATACACATACATACATATGTAACCCATCCTAAGTATTATGTGGATAGAAGGAGCCAAGGATTGAACCGCCAACCTGTTAATAAAGGACGACCCGCTCTACCCCCTGAGCCACAGCCGCCCCAAGTTACACAGCATGTCAGTTTATCTGAAGTCAAAATGACCCACAAAGGGCAATTATGAATGTAATATTATGCTGATGTGATTGTATTTATCTCATACTGCTGATCTCACAGGCTCTGTACTACTGGTAGGGTACTATGGTATTTTGAAGAAACAAACAAATCCAATTGGTACTGTATAAAAACAAATTCTGCATCACAATTCTGGAGGCAACGGTGTGGATTAAACAGTATCTGGTGTGGCCATGTACTGAAAGCTTATAAAGTTGTTCTTGTATTTAATCCCCTGCTCATTGTTCTGCTTCATTGGTAACCCAGCCTGTGCCTGTTCTCGCCAAATCACAAAAGTTTAGGGAAGGTATCAAATGTCTGTGTGCCCAGCATGGTGCGTCAACTGCCTCTAAATACTCTGCACCACATTCCCCCCCAAACAGAAACCCTTTCTCCTCTCTCCTTCTGGCTGGCTGGCTGTGCTGTGGGCTGAATGGCTGATGTATCGGTGTTTCACCTTTCATGACGGGGAGGCAGCCGAAGCCAGCAAAGCCCTGGGTTAAGACAGGAGTGCTCCCACACAAAGAGTCACTTTCTCAGGGGGGGTGCCACAAATGTTTGCCTCACAAATTAAGAATTCATTTAAAAGTGCTGGTGCAAAAAAAAAAAAAATCTCAGAACCAATTACCATTTCTGTCTGAGATACAGTCTCTGGAGGCTGGGGGAGAAAGAAGAGGGGGGGTCGTAGGCTTGATGATTTTCTATTTTTAGATTAGATGTCCCCTTAGACAGGTATTTTGAAGAGCCTTGGATATATCTTATCCATACTCTTCCTCTATTATGTCCTCTCAGTTAATCCCCAGACACTCCTCGGTTGTTTTATTGAATAATCATCTCGATTTGACTATTTCCCATTCCCAGGGTACATCTACCATCTCTACCCAGGTGCATTGCATTTACATCACATTTTAGGTATTTGGTCAAAGCTTGGGTTAACGTATACTCTGCGTGATACCAATGTCAAACCATGAAGCCACCCTACAAGGTCCACATACATTTTTCACAATGAGTTCTATCTTAAAAATATCTCTACTATTTTGAGCTAATAAAATCTACATTTGATATGCTAATTTCAGTTTGATCAAGAGGTTTTAATTAACCGAACCCTGCCTTCATATCAAAACTTCCCATTAAATAATATGATAATGTGCACATCAGTCAGATAATTAATGTTAATTAAAAAACAGCTGATATCAAATTATGCTAAATGGTGTATTTACATTTTAGAATTTAAAAGCACCAAACTAGAAAAACCAAATATAAACTGAAAAAAAGCGTACTTATTCCTTTAAAGGCAGTTGCAGTAGGCAGAATATTTTTGGCATCATTGGGCAAAAATTCCATAATAACCTTTCAGCATATTGTAATTCAAGTGTTTTGAGAGATAACTAGACTTCTGGACCTCCTCATGGCTCTGTTTTCAGGGTTTAAACAATCCTTTTTAAGACTTTGGCCAATCACAGGTCATGTTCATTCAATGGAGGCAGCTGTCAATCACTCGCAAACTCTGATCAAGCAGTAAAACTAGGTAGCGCTGATCAAATATGAATCAATATTCTGTTACTGTAATGCCTATTTCTCTCATAAAATGTTTTCAGAAACATCTTGTAGTGTACTGTTTAGCTGTAAAACGAGAAAGTTTGCTCCGGCTGGTGGGCGGTGCTTGGTATTTCCTCAACTGATCTCAGCATGGCTGCCGGGTCACAAACTTTCTCATTTTACAGTTAAACAGTACACTACAAGATGTTTCTGAAAACATTTGAGGAGAGATAGGGCATTACAGTAACAGAATATTAATTCATATTTGATCAGCGCTGCCCAGTTTGACCGTTTGATCAGAGTTCTCGAGTGATTGACAGCTGCTCAGAGACGGCAAGGCTCCAGCTCAGTTATGAAATAAAACTTAATAAAGCTTAAAATATAAATTATGTTGTGGCAGATATAAATAAAAAACAGACAATGAAAAGGTCAGAAGGCCAAATACATGCTGGAAAGGATAGAGGGAAAAAAATAAAGTACCAGTAAAGCAGCTTTGTTATTTTCCATGACTCAGTCTGTTTGTGTTTAACCTCCACATGACTCCATAATGCATTTGAACAATACATTTAACGTTTTATGCTGCAAATAGCAAAGTAGTCCCATTAGAATGCCTCCATCTTTAGATTAAACCCCCCAGTCAGTTAGTAACCTCCTCCCCAGTGACGGTTCACAATAGTGCACGTTGTACTAATTCCTCCTTCAGTACTGTCTCAGCAGCAGAAAGCCTCCATTCCTAACACCTCCCCACAATGCCACCACCGAGCTGTTGGCAGCAGTCACCGCGGGGGGAATAAAAGATGAAAATGATTCATGTGATGTTATGCTGTGCTCCTCTGTAAATCAGCCAGAACAAGTAAACAAATTTATGTTTCTTACACAACACAGAATGTGACAAGTGAGGGGAAAAATATGAGTGAAAGGTTTTATTCTATCCTCTTTGTCCTTCAGGAGCATGAAAGGGGTCTGATTTATGGGTCTGCTGTTGGTCTCGGCGAGGCCATGTGTGTGTGTGTGTGTGTGTGTGTTGATATACCGTAGTGTGTGTGTGTGTGTGTGTGTGTCAACTACCGTACCAGACAGCTGGGCTAGCACCGCTCTGTTCTGGCCATTCAACCCAAACTGGCAGGCTCAACAGTGATTGATGGAGGTCAGAGTTCTGTACAAATCAAAACAGACAGGAGAAAACACACACACACACACTCACACACCTGGCTGTACATCCTCCATCCACTCACATTCTCCAGCACTCTAAAGGAGTCTTAGCTGCCAGACTCCCCCAATTCGCTCCTCCGTTCTTTCATCACCTCTTTTTTTTTGCGATGCCGAGGGCCCCAAAGACCAGATATGTCACCATCAAACTGGCCGTCAAATTTAAATCTACTGTAAATGACCTGTCATCACCATTCAACCCCAGAGCGGGAGGAAGGGAAACAGCATTCACTCTTATATTTCCATTTAATGCTCTCACAGTCTCATACATATAGAGTAGTACTGACATGCTGATATTCACTGCCCCCCACTGACTCTACCTAGAACTACATCATACTGTGCTGGCTGCGGAAGCAGACAAAAGGTGTGCAAAATGATACACCCTTAGGTATTTAAGAAAGAACTGTTAATTATTGTGATGCTGTAAAGTAACACTTGTGACATTAGGAATGTTGTTCACTGAAAAGTAACACAGCAAACCAGGCACCAGAGTGCAAAAGCAAAACAGATAATTTATAAATAATTCACTTGTTTAGGGGCCTCTGCAGGACCCTAAGCAGCTGCTATGTTTACATATGCTTATGAACAGCTATGTGTTACACATATGGTGATAAACACACAGAACTGCTACTAAATGCAAATATTTCCCAAGCAGAACACATATAACATTGGACAAAAATGGAAAATGATGAACACTCACATGCTTAAAGCAGCAGTAGACGAGATTGGAGCACATATGATTTAAAAAAGTTATTTTCGGTCGCTGTATCGTAGTGGGACAAGTGTACTGTTTAGCTGTAAAATGAGAAAGTTTGTGACCCGACCGCCATGTTGAGATCAGTTGAGGAAATACCAAGCACCGCCCACCAGCCGGAGCAAACTTTCTCATTTTACAGCTAAACAGTACACTACAAGATGTTTCTGAAAACATTTTATGCAAGAAATAGGCATTACAGTAACAGAATATTGATTCATATTTGATCAGCACTGCCTAGTTTGTCTGTTTGATCAAAGTTTGCGAGTGATTGACAGCTGCCTCCGTTGAATGAACAGCCAATAGGAACGCTCTCTGTGATTGGCCAAAGTCTCCCATCACAATTTAGATTTTTTACAGCCTGAAAAACAGAGCCATGAGGAGGAGCAGAAGTCTAGTTTATCTCTCAGAACACTTGAATTACAATATGCTGAAAGGTTATTATGACATTTTTGCCCTATGATGCCAAAAAACATTCTGCGTACTGCAGCTTTAAGAGATTAATTTTCTCCACTAAATTGCCATTTTGGTGAAGGAACATTGGTCTTGGTAATTTCCTGACACCCATTTTTTTTTCAATAGTGATCAATAACGATTAGGTCTGTGACCGATAGATTCCCATGTTTGCAACACTGACAAATGTACAACTCCTCATTAACCGAGGTGGCGTAGGACATGCATTATTTTACACCCTGTGGCAAGGTTGGCAAGTGTGTGTGTGTTGGGTGCAGGAAAGGGGAGGAGAGGGAGGTCGTAATTAGCAGTTATAGTAATTAGGCTAAAGGTCGATGTTAACAAGACAGAGTATCTAATTTCTCATATGAATCTGCACACAGACCGCAGGCTGTGAGGACACACACACACACACATTGAGACACACCATTACTCATGTGTACACAAAAAAGTGAGCCGACATTTCCATTCTGGAGGTGAGGTGAACTCGCTCGTGACATTTCGCACCCGACGCTTTAACTCCCCTCTTCTTCTATTCAGCCACAGCATCTCATTAATGCTGATAGCCAATTAACACGAGCAAGAATTACTAACCTTTTCCATTTCTCCTCCATACCACTAATGACCCCAGTGTGCTCCGCTACTTATCTTTATCCCGGCTACCCAAAGACGCAAGTGAGTTTATATCTATGCCTGGAGCCGGAGTTAATGCTGCAGCACTCATGAGGAGGAAGATGAATATAGTTGTGGTTCTGTTTATTGTCGTAAAGGGCACAGCCATCTAGCAGGGGCTTTCATGAAGATTATATCTAGAGGTGAACTACTCAACCGTGAGCACTTACAGCCAGCCCGCCTGATCATTTTTTTATGTCTCCCATTTTTTACATGGTGTCAACCTTTATGCGCTAACCCCTGCATCTTATGCTGCAACAGTGTCTCACAATAGGTTAAGCACAGTAGGCTACACTCTGCAGTGTGCATGGAGGGGTACAAATCAGAAGCAAGCTTTAAAAATATCACAAAAAGAACTGTGCCTGTTTCCTGTTCTTGTGTGATGTTTTTACAGAGGTTTAGAAACAGGCTTTTGAGAAGCAAGTTTTCAAGGACTAACATGAATGATTAACACTCTACCTTTGACGTAGCTTGTAGGAAGCACATGGGAGTGTTAGACAAAGTATTAAAAGCTCAACACAGTCTCTAAGCGCTTTGACACTTTTTTCATTCTCCCACAAGAGCACAGACGAAGGAAGGAGACACACACAGACAGGGAAAAGAAGATATATATAGGGACCAAACCTTGCAGCCACAATCCATCACTTCCTCAATTAACATTTGATTAGGGTAGATGGTGGTCTATATCGACATTTCATTAGTAGCAGAGTCAGTATAGCACCATGTCAGTTATGTTAATGGCTTGGCTGGGCTGGAGCCTTGCAGCCACACACCACAAACTGGAAATCACAGCTAGGAGCTATAGTGAAATAATGAAGATGTCTGCCCAGTCTTATTTCACCTTATTTTGCCGTCTAGTAGGCTAAAATTATTATCCTACATTTCTGGCTCGATTTCTTCAAGGAGATATAAGGAGGAAAAATAAGGTCTAAATTTATTGATTAAACCTGCAATAACAGATTTTTGGCCATTTGGAGGCAGCGGAAACAAGCTATTAACACAACACTGACATAACCTTTTAAGTTGATATGGCAAACTTGTAAGAGTTGCCTATTTCATCATTATTAACAATCATTTGGAGTCTGGTCACCTGGTGAATGTAAGGCCAATATTCACTGTCCTTTTATCTCTGTTTTTGGTCTCCACCAGCTCCTTAGGGAAATATCTCTTAGCTGCTAAATGCTTCACTATCCTTAGCTTGTCGCCAACGTCAGCTCTGTCTAAAATCACCACCTCATTCACTCATTTACTAACCCCTAGTACAGTACCAGGTGTAGTGTCACCAAGCTGCATATGAGATGTTAGCAAAAAGTTGAGTACATGCTATTTTGTGGGCGTTAGCTGTACAGCACAGTGCATACATTTCAGATTTCAGACACTGAAATAAAATGGTGGATAGTAAATTTAGTGCAGTGCATAGTAAATAGTAGGGCTGTCATCTGTTCAAAATGCACATTAAAGGGAGATTGGTCAAGTATTTAATACTCTTATCAGCATGGGAGTGGACAAATATGCTGCTTTATGCAAATGTATGTATATATTTATGTTTTGAAATCAATGAACAACACAAACAGGCAACAACAGCTGTCAGTGTGTCAGTGTGCTGACTTGACTATGACTTGCCCCAAAACTGCATGTGATTGTCATAAAGTGAACATGTCTGTAAAGAGGAGACTTGTGGGTACCCATAGAACCAATTGTCATTCACACATCTTGAGGTGACACGTCAAGGGACCCCTTTGAAAATGGCCATGCCAGTTTTTCCTTGCCAAAGTATAGCGCAAGTTTGAAGCGTTATTTAGCCTCTTTTGCAACAAGCTAGTATGGCATGGTTGGTACCAATGGATTTATTAGGTTTTCTAGTTTCATATGATACCAGTATCTTTACTCTAGCTTTAAAACTGCGAGTTTTTCCACAGAAAAGTGAACTAAAACCGTAAAGTTGTGGGTGTAAAACAAAAGCAATGAGCAAAGATGCTAAAAAGCTCTGGGAAACCACAGTTGAGGGAAAATTCTCTACAAACGACCTGATTCCAAACTGAAGCAGTTATTGATCACCATACTGGCCGGTCAAGAGTAGTGAGGAGGCAACAGTCAATGTTGTTTTATACCATTGTGGTAATTGAAAAACTGCAACCACGAGAGGTCCTTCAGCATTCAGTCCTAAATTAGAACAAAAAATATTAGGTTGATGGGTCAAGTAGAATGCGAGATTAGCTGTGGACGGACAGATACACAAACGCACACACACGAGCAAACGCATGATCCCCTCCAGGCTTACGACTGGCAGAGATAATGGGCTAGACTTAAGAGGTTTTGGGAAAAGAGAATAAACAGGTCTATCAGTAGCTGGATCGTTCACATAACCATCAACTGGCAAAAGCGCTCACTATTTACCACTTCATCTGAAACTCACCAAGTGTGAAAATACCCGTTATTGCCATGTACGGACAACAAGATAACCATGGAGATTATGTGGCCAGCAAAATCAATGATAACGACGTTTCTCTCAGTGGCATCAGGATAACTTTCAGTGGAAAATGAGATGCAGCTGTGAATAATAAGATGCAATCTGAAGGAGACCAAGATGAAGACATCTGGATTGAGACAGGTGTAGATGAAAAAGTAGATGGATGGCAGGAGGGGGTATGACCTTTACTCTCAGCACCTATGGGGCAGGAATATTACACAGCAGGCCCCTCACTGAACGGATCGATCCAGGTGCAGAGCTCAGTCAGATCGATAGCAGCCTTAATATAGTCCATACTAAACATTGGCTCTTTAATGAGATACCAGTGGCAGTTTTTTACCTCACTTCTCAAGTTAAAGTGCCTACCATGTTTCATTTCACTCCCAATTACAACCTCGGGCACCTTTGAATCCCAGGGGCAGCTGCAAATATTGAAGTTAACATTTCGGTCCATTTGCTGGCAAGTAGAGGGTGTGAGGTATTCTAAACTATGGTGTCCAAGGCCATTATCATTCCTTTATGCGGCAATGCTGAATACCAAACGCCCTCAAGGACCCTAAGTGTATGTGTGTAAGCAATCCCGTGCTCTGAGCTACAGTATGTGAGCAGTCTGTTTATGCAGGATGAATATTCACGATAAATTCCAGTGACCTCCTCTATAACTAGACTATTACTCATAAATTATAAAGTTATTTATAAGTACTGCACTTGGTTATATAAACACGTTTTGAAGTTCTGTGACATCTGCTGCTCTGGAAGCTGTCCATTGTTTGCCAATCATCTAACAACAGCTCCCTCATGTGGTGAAAAGCTCCTCTACAATGATCTCCTAATTTGTATTCCACAGGATGGAGTTTTACCTATCTCATGTATGTTTAAAAGTTTCCCAGCTGAAACTAAAGCAGGATACGAGCACAGCTTACTGTCGGTCTCTGAAGTTGGATCACTTCCACAAAATGTCAACATTTGTTCAGACCACTGAAGATTATTCAACCCAAAATGCCACATTTGCATTCTTTTGGAGGGGCCAATTCCCCCCGCAGCTCTCCGCTAAGATACATCCTTCTGCCTTCAGGCTAGACTTTTGAAGGGATAAGGCCTCTCGCCACAGCATACCTCAGTCAATAAATCTTCAGTAGGCTATGAAATGAATCCGCTCACTAATATCATTCTGCAAATCTTCATCAAATGTGAACAAAACCTGATGTGACTACTAATAAGGTAGCTTGTTTTTAGTTTCTGTTTGATTGTAAATGCACTGTTGTCCAGAATCCATGCATTCCATAGATAGATATATCATTTTCAATAGTCTGCAAAGCTCAGCAGCGACACAGATATAACATATTAGTGCACACAATAGCGCCAACAACAAGCTACAAAACCCTCTCCAACAAATGCTCAGGCTCTCAGTTCATATTTCTTGAGGCCCCTTTCAATTCCTGGATAAAAAAAATGTAGGAAGGAGTCCTTGAGGAGGACGTAGGGTCCGAGACTTACTTCATTCTTCCTGGTACCTCCTGCCCCCCTGGCATGACCTGGATAAGGTCTGATCGCGCTGCCCTGCCCTGGGAAAGGGGAAGCCATTAACAGTCCCGTGAGAAGGACACATTCAAATAGGAAACCATACAGAATAAACACAGCGTGAGCTCACCGTCGCGTTCCCATGACCCAAAATGACTGGATGTGTATGAGTGTGTATGTGCGTGGGTGTGTATGTTCAGTGTCAGCCAGATAACCAGGAGTGTCGTGTTGTTGACCCAGCCAACTCCCTGCATGAGTTTAGACTACAGCTAGTACCTCCCATAGAAATAAGCATGCAGGAGATTTAAACTGTGGGATTCTAAACGAAGGCATCCACAGCAGCCAGACCATTTTAAAAAATTTTGGAAATTAATCATCAGATCTTATTGAAAATTTAAACTAGATTGCTTTTGCCGGCACATACAAAACACAAAAACAGACGTGTTTTCAGGAAATTGAGAGGCTTCTTTTCGATACTTAAAGTACTTTTACTTCAAAAACGAATGTGGATGTCAAAAGTGTGATTAAATTAAAGGGCAATTAGGTTTTTGTTCTGAGAAACTTGTGCACTTGAAACACAGCGCAGTCACTCTACAGAGACTCAATAGTAAGAGTTAGGGCTGCAAAATTATTTTCATCATCCATTTATCTGGCAAATATTTTCTTGAGTATTTGATTAAAGGTACAGTATGTACGATTTATAGTGGTGTGGTTGCAGATTGCAACCAACTGAGTACCTTTCCGCTCACTCCTCCCTTTCCAAGACTGCGGTAACGTGAGCAGCGGAGTGCAACACCGTGATAACGTGGTTCGCCTTGCACAGAGGCCATGCATACCATAATAACACTACTTTAGGAGCAATAGTCAGACAGCACTTTTGCACTCTGAGGCTCACGTTACCGCAGTTCCACAAGCATGTCGGAGAACTACGGTGGCCTTCAGGTACCGTAAAAGTGCAAAAGGCTCTCTCTAGAGCCAGTGTTTGGTTTGTTCATTCTGGGCTACTGTAGAAACATGGCGGAGCAACATGGCGGACTCCGTGAAGAGGACCCGCTCCCTATGTAGATATGAAGGGCTCATTCTAAGCTAACGAAAACACAACGATCGTAAGTTTCAGGTGATTATACACTAAAGAAAACGTAGTTATGAATATTATATTCCATTTCTGCTAATATAACCCCCGAAATGTTACACACTGTTCCTTTAATTGTTTGATCTATAAAAATAAAAAGTGAAAAATGGTCATTGCAATATCACAGAGTCCAAGTTGATGCCTTCAAATAGCTTTTTTTGGCCGACCAACAGTCTTAAATCCAAGGATATTCTGTTTACTGTCACATATAAAAAAAAACTAGCAACGAATGATTCCATTTAAGAAGCTAAAACCAGAGAATTTGGGGTATTTATTGCCTTTTCTTTTTCTTGTTCCACTAATTGATAAATAAAGTGATTCAGCAACTATTGTAAACAAGCCTTTTCTGGTCAAAATCAAAGCATTTTTGTCATTCCCTTCATTATTTCACTTTTACAAGGTTTGTATTTTTGTCAAATCTGTTCTCAGCTCCAGATGTGAGATTAAAGTAATCTTCCTCTGAGTCATCCACTGCCCACTGAGAGGCAGTAGAGTTCCAGTGTTAGGCACATCGCCCATGCAATCCTAAGTGCTGTCTATGCCTGGAGCCAAGCATATCATAAACACTTTCAATATTTCTTGATATACTGCAGGCAAAACCACATTACATCAAGCGCCAAATTCACCTTAATAAAACACACGATACCAAAGGCTGCTGATATATCACCGCAATATTCCGAGCCTACATTCACACCGCATAAAAGGAACATTTCTATCAAAATACAAACACACACTTTGTCCACTCGTGGTTTGATTTACGGCCACGCCTTGGAACAATAACAGGTTGCTGTTCATTATTCCGTGAAGATTTACTATGTGAACAATTTCAGCTTGAGGAGCTGGAGTGGCGTCATTTCACTTGGTGATGAGCCAGGGCACTTAGGCGGAGGTTGCCAACATCATGTCACCCCGCTCCCTCTGCTCGTGAATGGGCAATCAGAGCGAGCTTTGAACTACTCACACAGGTCACATCCTCAGCCGGGCGACCTGAGAGTTGTATATATTATGTATACATAAGTAAATGTGTGGCTTGACAAAAGTGTGTGTGGGGGAGAGTGTCGAGACCTAAGGGGTTGGGGGTTGTTCAAGGAGGCTTTGATTATGCTAGAATTAAGACTAAGGTTGAAAGACAAGGGTGGGTTTGCGTCTTTGGATACAAAAAAGGTAAAGACGTACTACTAAATACAGACAAAATGCAACTAAATGAATAGTTGAGGGTACTCTCATATTAAAATAATGTTGAGATGTCTACAAGCTGATCCAAAGCAGGGTTCTATATTATATGATTAATAAGCGGAATAATCTTTTACAATGGCTTTATTTAATTCCTGCCAGCAATCCAAATACAGCGTAGGCACAGACAGATTGATAGAGGGTTTACAGGCTCAGTGATGGATATAATAGCATGTTTATCTTTATAGGCCTGATGTTCATGCATGTGTGTGTGTGTGTGTGTGTGTGTGTGTGTGTGTGTATGCGCATGTACCCATATTTCTGCCTGTGTGTCAGAGCTTCTTTATATGTGTGTGCATGTATTGTGTGTATATATCAAGGGGGATGGGGGTTGTCACTGAAAGCATGGTGCAGATTAAAAAGGGGGAGTGTGCAAAGGAGTAATGACAAGAAAGAGGGAGCCGAGGGTTCCCAAGGCAACCTGCTGCTCCCTGGCCCTTGCGAGCTGGCGTGGGGGGCCCTGTCTCATCTTGTGTTGTGCCTGAGCACCTGCACACTGTTTGCACAGGCAACAGTGATTATTTTGATGATCTCTTGGCTCGCCAGAAGCCCACATCGCGGGCCATATCCACTGATCTAACATCTCCCTCTAGATGTCATTCATTTATTCAGCTGGAAATGTGTTGAGGAAATGCTATATAACAAGAAAGGACCCAGCCCAGGAGTAAAGAAACAATCAGACCCCTGAATCCACACAGAGCCGGGGCGGTTGCGACATGCTTGGCGTAGCCTTAAGCGATGGATCCCCAGTGATGTGTTGCAGCCTAATTTCTACACTCTCTATCAAAGTAGGGAATCTCAGTGGGAGCTGTGCTGGATGGATTTGAGTCGATGACATGTTGGCGGAGGATATGAAAGCATCGACGAGCATTTGACGGGTCACAGTATAAAAGTGGAGCAAAAATCAAACTCTTGAATATTAGGCCACTGAATCGCTTGCTGTGTGTTTCTGTGTTGGTGTAAAAGGGCAATAACAGCACAACCGCCCCTGGAGTATCATATCAAACTATTTAGAAATCATAAACAGCCCATAAATAGCAATTATACTGCAGGACTGAAGGGAAAAATGGCTGCACTGGGGTTTAGAAGAAGACAAGTGCTCTTTGAATGGTTAGTAGGAAACAGCTGAGTCAGAGTCTTACAAAGTTATTACCATATGACAAAGCCTATTGTACAGTTATTTAGCTTTTGAAACTACTAAAATGGCCTTGGACTGTTTTAGGCCACTTAGGAGCAGCGGAAACAAGTTGAAAACACAACACTGACAAATTATCAAGTTCTAAATCAACGTATTCTCATAAAACTGTTCGTATGATATCTCATGAAAAAGTTATTCCTCCTTTTTTGTTTGTTTTCCTACAAATGTCCAGCAACACGTGTCATTTTCCGCTTGTTACATGCATACAGTCTTTTCAAAATAAACTTCCGTCTTCACAGGAAACAACTTCCTTAGGTTTAGGCAACAAAACTATTTAGTTAGGTTTAGGAAAAGATCGTGGTTTGGGTTAAAATAACTAAATAAGAAAGTGGCGTCCGTAAGAACGTAACTTATGAGACAAATAAATCAACGTTGACTTCTGGTTTCACATAGGACACGAACACCAGTCGCCTGGGCGAAAGTCTGGTGTTTTTTGACCCACCCGTCCACCCTGACCACCTCCCTATGCGCCGTTTATATTTCCTGGACGATTCATGATTATGTGAATTACACACAAATTGATTTTGTGGGATACACAAGAATTATAGTGCATTACTTTTCATAGGTACGAACAGTGTATGAGACCAGCCTGTCTAAATTGATATGGCTAACTTAATAGGAAACAGTTTTTTTATTTATACATAAATAAAAAGCAACATTAGCATTAATTGTGAGTTGTGCTGGAAACAACGCTGATGAGAGCGGTTAGAGTGAATCAAAACAGTAAAGAGACTGGCTGGAAATCCAAAACAAATATGAGCTGTAAGAAGCTAAAACCTTCCGTAGAGCTGAAGTGAACGGCAGAGTTAGCTAATAACTCTTAGTGAATTTGTCACTGCAAAGGATGCCTTTTAACCATAGACTGTATATAAGAAGTGGACGTAGTCACTGTGATATCACCTATTGGTTTGTGGACTGCCGTTTTGAAGCCTCAAGTTTGGCATTTTGGTCTTCGCCATCTCGGTTATTTGCAACCAGAAGTGACACGAAAGGGGGAAGCTAAGTACAACCGAATGCTGAATAAGACTTTTTTAGGCAACCAAAAAGATTATAATTCACTTTCATGAACTGAAAACACTGTGAAAGGGTTAAAATTGTAAAACAAAAACACGGACAACTCCCAGACCGGAAAACGATGTGGTAGCAACCTGTCAATCACAAGGTAGCCACGCCCTAAAGCATACCCTGCTTTATGGTCTATTTGACTCTAAATGGGACCATAATTTACTAAATCAACATCATGCTGTATTGATGAAGACTTGAAACTAGTGATTGAGACCATAAACTCATGTTTACAATGTTTACTGAGGTAATAAATAAAGTGAGAAGTAGGCTCATTTTCTCATAGACTTCTATACAATCAGACTTCTTTTTGCAACCAGAGGAGTCGCCCCCTGCTGGCTATTAGAAAGAATACAAGTTTAAAGCACTTTTGCATTGGCTTCACTTTTCAGACCCAGAGTTATCCACTGCTTTTAACATACTAACTAACACATAGTAAGGTGATCTATTGTTAATATAAAAATATGAATCATAGCATCTCTAATTCATATTTAGAGTAAGGTGCATTGGCCTGTTCAAAACAATGATGATTACTAGCTGAAACAACAACAAGCTACCGTCTACACACACACACACACACACGCACACACAATCACACACACGTTACCCCTCCTGAAGACCTTTGCATTTCCTGTTAGTCCCAATAATGCAAGAACAAGCAGCTCTACTTCCTGGTTCTCAGGCTCAGGCTCAGGAAGGAACCGCAGTCTGGTCACACGGTGCTCACCGCTTCCCCCTTTACCTCCACCGCACCCACCCTCTCTCCATTCTTCACACCTCTCTCTCTCTTTCTCCCGGTTTTTCTCTCTCATTCTCTCGATCTCTCTTATGTCATTGACTTTTTCCTCGCTCCTCTCACCTTTGTCTCCCTTCACCTCCCACACAGCGGGCCCACACAGATTCTCACTGTGGAAATAAAACTATACCTCTTGCAGGCGAACACAAACAAACACGCTACGTTTTCTCACTGGAGGCAGGATGTTCCCCAGATCGAAGGATATTTTTACATGTCACTGGCATGGCATGACAGCAAAAAACACAGCTTCTATATTTACAGGCTGTGTTTATCTCCTGGTGTGGAAAAAGGATGTGGAAGTTGTATTTAAAAAGACAGCGGTGGAGAATTTGGAAGAGGAAGGGACCAGGGGAGAGAGAGAGATAATGAGAGGGAATATAGAGAAGGAGAAAAGAACGCAGGCAGTCAATTTCCAATGTGCTGTTGTGGTGAAGTGCAGGGAAAGTGATCTACTGTACACTCGCCTCCTAAAAATGGCCACTCAACACCCCAAAACTCTGTTATAAATCATTAATTCGGGCCTCCAGAGCACCATACGGAGACTTGCTGATGCAGTTCCAGAACAAGTGCCGACAAAGTAGCGCACTGCGCAGTTATGTGTCCCCACAGACGTGTTATAGCATCATTGTCTGGCTGTGAGCGCCGTGCTCTTTGCTCGTGCTCCCCGTGGCGTGTCCCATTAGTGGGCTCTATCAGGCCACAACTCATTCCCGGCACGAGCCAAAATACTGCATTATTAATCAGCCTTGCTTGTTTACCCTGTGTGATCAACCTTCAAAGCAACCAGTATGATATGGCCACACGCGTTCACCCGGGCGTCCACGCGTTCATTCTGCACGTACACGCACGCACACTTTATTTACTCTCCACTATAATACCCCCAGGCCCGAAGCCCTGTGGGAAAAAAAATTGGCGCTCTGGTTACGGGCAACAATGGTGGCATTTAATATGGGTCATGGTTACTAGGCAACCACAAGCCGAGTGGACTGGTGTTGGATTACTGATCGTTTCATAATTAATTACGGATTATGAATAATTGATTGAGAAGTGTTGGGTAATTTACAGTCGTGTGTAAATGGGAGCCACTCCACTGCCTTACCCTCAGTGTGTGTGTGTGTGCGTACACATGCAGATTATATTCATTTATGCACACAGCTATCATCTCTAGTGGTGTGAATAGTGGATGATATTTATAGGAAAGAAATGCTATTTTTTATGTTTCCATGCAGACATCTCTCAGTCTAATAATACGAATATCATTATGCAGAAATTTCTTATTTTTTCTCATTTCCTTATACTGTGTTATTTCCAGTGATAATGAAAATACTGAACTGATACTGTCACCTGCATTTTGTGGTTTATTTCCACAACCAAAGTCCAAATTACATGGGTCAGGAGGAAAATTCACCCAGTTTCTCTCTCTCTTTTTCTGTCTTTTTCTTTCCTTATATGACACAAAGTTATAACAGGACCCTGTGGTTCTGGATGTTGGCATAGAAGCATCGATGATTGGCTGGTGAGAGGGGCTTAGAGAAGTGTGTGTGTGCTAACAGATAGAGAGGGAGTTAGAAAGAGAGGCAAAAGAAGAGAGGAGGATGTAGGTGAGAGGTAGATATAAATGGTGCGTAGGAGTTTGAGTGGGCCGTAGAGAGAGGGAGAGAGAGGGAGGGATGGAGCTGAAAGCAGATCTGAAAAGGACGAGCCAGGAGAGAAAGCTCTATTCCTTATTTCGAGCTGAATCGAACCAGCAAGACTAGCTTCTAAACACACTCGCAAATCCATATTTGCATCGGTGACCAGGGATTGAGAAATAACTTCAACATGTCTTACACTCGAAACACATTTTGCACGCATGCATGATTGAAAGTACTTTCTATCATGGCATCAGTGATTAACCTTGCATAATTTACAGTACGATGCTGTTCTGGGGGTGACCAGTAGGGGTCAATGACCATCACAAAGTCCTCTAGTAAAATGTAACAGCCACTGTGGGTGTACAGGTTGCAGGAGGTGAAGGATCATGGCCTTGAGGAAAGCATAGATGGATGGATGGATGGATGGAGTCTGGGGTGAGGGAGCAAAGTGCAGAGAGACATTAAAGTGAAAAAGAAAATACACTGATGTGCAATTGTACAATTTTTCAAGTTGTCTATCCTCTAGCACTACAATCCGTTACTATGGAAACACAGAGATATGTCAAAAATATGTTTTGACATTGGCATTGTGGGTGAAGAGAATGGTATGAGGCTCACAAAGAAACTGAAAAGGGAATTAAAAAAGTTGCATATCCATACTCTTATACAACTCCACTTCAGTAAATTCTATGTTTTCACTAACATCATGAATTGAGATGATTTTTACACCATTCAGTTTAACCATTATGAAAAAACAGGGCAGTTTATGTTATTTTCCTAAAAAGATGATAGTGTATATGATGTTTTGACATGACAGATGTGATATTTAAGCATAATAAGCTATGGAACAGTAAAGCTGTTTATGTCATGACATTGAAACAGCATAAAATAGTGTTCAGGAAGAGTCTAAAAGATTGAACAAATTAATAGAAATGCAGAAAAGGAGAAGAAAGAAAGAAAGAAAGAGAGAGAGAGAGAGAGAGAGAGGGGAGGAAGTAACGGAAAGAAATGGACACCAGTATGTGTGGTATGAGCGGGAGATGCATAAAAGGAGGGAGGGAAAGACAGAGCGGCGGCTGTCAATAGAAAATAAAGGAGGGAGGTGAAAGGAACGGTGGACTACTGCGGTGTCATTTTCCTCCTTCGACTCCCGCCATCACTCCTTTAAAACCCCTCTCTCTCCTGGCCTCATACAAACACATGCACACTAAATAATGTGCTGAGTTGGTGATTGTAAAGATAGTACACACCTCTATGACCTATAAGATGGCGTGGCTGAGGAAAAAAAAGTTGCAAGACTCAGACACGCCAGCCCCTATCAAGTTTTATCATTAAGGTGTACATTTGTGTGTACGGCTGATGGTCTACAGGGAGGAGGAACACAATGCTGAAAGGGCCGGCTGGTGAAAACATCTGCAGGTGACCTTTTCATCATGCAAAGTGCGGCAGAGTGCAACATAGATGGACAACATTTGAGACAACTGCTGTTGTTAACAAATGGGACCAGCAGGAATCTGACTTTTTCAGGAATTGTACAGAATAGACGGTCTGTAAGACAATAGAATACACAGAAAAGTCAGAGAAGGTCTAAAGTTAATAACTAACTTAAGATGTTTCTCAACTGTGTATAAAAAATGACGCAGAGGTTTCTGGAAACCAACTTTGAGTAAGAAGCAGGAAACTCCGAGACATCCAGGCACTCGTCTCTTTAAGACAATGGACATTGTCGGCATAGCAATAATAAGAACAACTCCTCTAAATTAAATGATAAAATAAGTTTTTCTAGAACAACACACCGAAACGTTTTCTGATCCCTTATTGATAGGATCATTTCTCTGTGCCTTTCAAAACCTTCACAAATTTTTTTAAAAATGAATCTGTTATAGGATATGACAACGCTATGGTTAAGGTTTAGTTAGGTTTATTTACACAAACGACTCGGTTAGGTTTAGGGGAAAAAATCATGGTTTGGGTTACAATACTTTGTTAAGGTTAGGGGACCTTCATCGTCATGTGGTACAGAATGATCATGGTCAAGCTTTAAGAAAAACAACGTTGTCTGTCGGTTGGAAACGGGAAACGAAGAGCGGTCTCCCTCGTTAAAGTCTGATGTTTTGTTGACTCATCCATCCACCCTGACCTCCTTCCTACGCAGACTTTGTCGCTCTATAACAGCATCACCTGACTTCCTTCTCTGCTCATGATTACTACAGCCACTAGAAGGTTTTGTCACTCGAACGTTAACGTGTAGTTTTGGGGCACTTTCTCAAGAACAACAAGAAACAAAGCAAACTGATGAATAAAAAAGGGAGCATGTAAAGGGAGAATAAGACAGGTCCTAGGATTGACCCTTGAGGAATTTCACAGCTCAGAAGAGCATAATCAGACACTTAATCAGAGATAGAAACAAATAATTGGTGATTTTATACTGTATATAGGAAGAAAGCGACAGTATAGCCGTGATTCCATTCACATATTTGTATGCGCATTTTGAAATATTGCATTAGGAAAGCTGTATTAAAACAGCAAAAATCGCTAAAACCTCCTCAATTGCGAAAAATAATGCTTTTACACTCACTTGAGGTGGTTTGTGCCTTTGTCAAAAAAGAGTCGATGCGCTAAATGGGATATGTAAATGCATTTGCCAAATAAATTCTGACGTAGTGAACATTTAACTCACATGACTGATCAACTGTTTTCACTGTCGTGCCTTCTCTGATATTCCTATAACCTGCAAATGCTTGTCTTCGTCTCCGGACAACATGAAACATGGCCAATACTAGCTACAAATTCCTGCAGACCTCTCTCCATTTTTCTCTCGTAGATGGTTAAATGGCCAAGCCGACTGGTTTTGTTTCCAGTTCGCAACCTCTTACTTCTTCAACTCTGTTCACTGGAGGATTACAGCCATGCGTAGCCTATAGCGCCGCCTTCTGATCAAATTTGCATTTCTTTTTCTGCAACATTTCAAAAGGTCGTGAGGTGACAATTGAATGGAAACATGGCCACGGAGTTGAAAGATGTCTCAGTAGCAGGAAATGACCCTCCCCTGCTAACACAGTGTTTGCGAGTAAAACTCTTACGGTCATACCAAATGACAGAGTGGATGTGTCAGTGAAAGGCGTACATTGCTGCAAAACAGCAGGCGCACAAACAAATAATAATAAATCAAGATTCACCTTTAGAAATAAAAAAAAACAATGAAGGGAGAGATCAACTGATCTAAGAAAATACTCTGATAGCTGAACGCAGTCAGGGGGTCATTTGTGGTGAAAAGCAACTGCAGGGGGAAGAAAAATGTTAGTAGTGAGGTGCAGCAGATATAGTCCATGTGGGTATTTACCAAGCAGTAGTAAAGCTGCCAAGGGTCAAAGTACAGACATAAAATGGCTTGACAGCACCACCGATAAACTGCAGGCCTGCTGTCCTGTCTTGTGTGTGTTTGTTTATTAGCAAGGATTTGAATCTGAGCTAATGGGCTAATAGAGTATACAGCGTGGACAGCCAATCCATCACCATGATGGCTGTTCTAAATACAAAGATTAGGTAACATGTCTGTTAGGTAACATTCAGGAACTGAGTCTGAAGTGTCACTGAGGTGTGAGTTTTACACACGTTTCGACATTCACACAAGTTCATGCTTTTTTTTTGTTTAAAGCCGTTAGAGATGTTCTAATTTGACGTGGGAGCATTCTACATAAAGTCGAGGAGAAGGATGGCTCCGCCTTTACCACAGAGTGGCTGTGTTTATCTCTAATGGGCAGGCTTGCTAAGTGCATGTGTGTGTGAGAGTGTGTGTGTACAATGACACTGACATCCTCCATCCTCATCTGCCTTTACAACCTATTAATTAGAGCGCTGCTATCACAGAGCCTGTGGCAAACTGTCTGTCGCTCACTCTCCCTATCTCGGACAAATAATCTCTCTCTTTCGATCTGTCTCCCTTTGAATCAACGAAGATGGCTTTCTCTTTCATTTGAGTGACCCGACCCTCCGTGTCTTTCACTTTTCATTCTCTCAGACAGTCATATTTATCCACAAAGGTGTACATTCATAAAGGAATGTGTGACCCTGGCAGTTTGACGTCTTTCTATTCCTTTTTTTCTGTCTGTCTGTCTTTCTTTCTCACAAAGGTTGAGAGTTAACCACATGACTACTACAGGTTTGCTGCAAAGTCAGGAAGGATATACCTGAATAAACATGCACTGTGTGTATATGTGGGTGTGTGCTTGTGTGTGTGAGTGAGCAACACAGCCCATACACTCCTGCAATAGGTAGTCCTCTTCTCATTAGAGTTGTGTGTGCATATCTATACATACAGCGTGAGGGACTGTTGCTACTCGCATGCATTCTGTATGTTTCGGAGTGTATGTCCACGTGTGTTTGCGTGTGACAGGTTGTAATTTAGCAAAGGGAACATAGAGGCTCACGGAGGGGCAGGACTCAGGGGAGCCATCAGGCTGAACCCGCTGTTCCCGGGACGTGCCCTGGGAAGAGACCCGATGTCACTCGGATAAAAACAACACACACGCCCTGTCAAACAGCGGGGAGGATGGATGGATGCTGAGAGGACAGGGGAGCGATAAAAAAAGACGGAAAACAGAATAACGACCGACAGAGTTTAATGGACAAAGACGGAAGACAAAGAGAGAGATGAATAGATTGACAAAAAAAAAAGGAAACGAGACGTGGAGAGATAGGAAGAGATGGAGAAAGACAAATAAAAAGCAACCTATGCTCCTCTGGAAATAACACGTCATGACTTGGCGGAGTATGGCAGAGATTCTGTAATGTTTAATACCTCACACTTAAACCTCTGCTGGACTCCCCAGTGGATGGCTAATGGCTAACAGATAATGGTTTGAAGAAATCAAATCAGTGTTAATCTTCAAAAGCCATGTAGACAACACAAGTCAAATATCCTCTCTGTATTTGTGGACAGAGAAGCATGTCTTGTTTTCACAAATGCAGCCCCTCTCCCCTTCTAAACAATTCTGCATGGTTTTAAAGTAGAAGCACAGCGGCAGCAGTCCAACAAGTACAAAAGGCAGACTTAACTGACAGCTGTGTTGGATAACGCGAGCGCTCAAGAAGAGTCAATTGGCTGCTGTCACTCGCACATCTCTATTTATCACCGATGAGTCCCACCATAAACATAAAGGCAACATCTGTGGAACATCCACCCTTCATGTTGAGCTGCAAAGATTTATGAGAGACATATTGAGAGTTCAGACAGATTCCTATTATCATTGGAAGCTGGGCAACAGGGATTGAGATATATTTTGTGCAGCTATTATACATGTGTGGACAGCAGGCTGTAATTCAGTTTTAAAACACAGTGTTTTGTGCACTGCTGCTCTGCATGAGTCTTTGCCCCCCACTGCATCCCAATTACAGAGACTTCCTAATGGATATCCTCTTGTCTCTGCTCTCTGATCCTCTACTGCTCCTCAGGGATGATGCCCTGTTTGTCTGCGTGCACATGTGTGTATGTATGTGTATGTTGCATTACGATACTATATGTATGCAGTGTAATTGGATAGGACTCTGTTTTATACAAGCATCCTCAGGGCTGTTTATTGCAGGTTGCACCGTATGACCTGGCGAACTGGTTACTCCAAGTGATATTTGACCCTTTGCAGTGGTCCGTCAAGTGAGCCACCTCATGTACTGCTGGTCAACCACAACATGCAAAAGGCATAAGCAGGCATGTGTCATTTTAGTGGAATACATCAACTCATTATTTATCCTTCTATCATTTTCAAATGACATACACTGGGATCTTTAAAATACTATATTCTAACTATACAATACTATATTTTACTATACTTTATTATAGTATACTATAATATACCTTAATATATCATACTGTACTATACTATATAACACTATACTATGATATTCTATACTATACTTCACCATACTATTCAATACCATGCCTTAATGTATTGTACTATACTATACTGTATCATACTACTATACCATAATATACTACTATACAATACATGAATATACTATATTATACTATACTTTTTATGCTGTATTGTATGATTTGACCAAACTTCATACAGTATATAATTATTAGTGATTATAGTGATTAGTGATTAGTTCCCCTCTGTTCTGATGATACTGTCCCTTTTTGTAATAAAGCCAATCTGGCACTTTTTTATTATGTCAAATCAAAATAAAATATTAATTTATTTATAGAAAGTGACTGAGAGCAAAGCCTGATTTTCTTTGCAGAAGACTTGCTTTCAGATTTTCTGCAGGCAGAAGACTGAGGATGAAATCACTGGCAGTGATAGTATCAATTTAGTCTTTTGATTTTATCCCCCATAATAAAATTGTACTTTTTTTTGGCCCCCCATGATTAAATTTGAGAAATCTGTATCCTTTCATTCTTTCGTAAATCATATAATTTGATATCTTTGAAGCCGGCTGTTGTATTTAAGTTGACGCTCATTACCTCTACACTACTAAATCTCCGTCAGTGAGGAAAAAACACCCTGTTTTCTGTGCCACTATGCTGGGACTTCCAGGAAAAGTGTTCAAAGCCTTTTCCTTTTCTCAGGGATCAAACAACGAAGGGATATTTACTGCTTTGTTTGGTACTGGGGCAGAGGATCGCATCATTGGATACAGAAGGGAAACCAGAAACACTTTACTCAGAGTCATAAACAAAAAGATGTGTGACAGGAACATAGCAAATAGCCTTTGTTTTTTGGCCTTAGCTCTAGATGAGTGTTTGATGATTTTATGAATTAATCCATACAGTATATTTACTGATTTATAAGGCATGTTCAGCCATCAGATTTCTAGGCCATCTCCTGGATGCTTTTATTACATCCCATAAATGGGGCATCTTGTTTTTACCCCATACATTTCAAAGATTCCTGCCTGACCTCTTTGTATGGTGGCCGACTAAACACGCACTATAAAAACACAATCAAGGAAAGGAACAATAAAAAAGCTATTTAGTCGTGTTCCAATGTTAAAAGGAGCATATGGCAGTGACTGTTTAATGGATGACTATGAGTACAAATCACTGATAAAACATCTAATAAAATCCATTATGAGAAGCAGAGACCAGCAGAAACAGTTGTTTTATGGCGCAGTTAAAGCACACCTGTGTGTTTTTCCAGGTAGCAATTAAAGCCTAGAGTGATCACTGCAGTTGGTTCGGCCATGCAATGTTATATTATTATTGTGACAGACATGACAGGTGTTTCATTATGTCTGCCTCACTGGTCATTATTTGACTGAACAAGTGATGGTCACAAACAATAAAGCAATGGAAAGGAGAAACAATGTGCTTGTGTGTGTTTTAGATGCTCTGTTTCAGTTAATATTCAGATATTATCAATCCTAAGTTTTAATATCAGCAGATATACAATATTGTAATTAGAGGGTAGACTAACAACTTTGAAAAGATGAGAAAATTACATTTAAAATCAAAGAAGGATAATTATTATACTGATTGAAACTTGCTGTACTTCAGAAATACATGGTCTCATTCTAAATTAGCATATATGGGATATTCATGATGTCTTCATGTGCATATACAGTACATACTGTATATATGAGCATATCATTAATAGATCAGTGTGTTGTAACTCTAGCAGTTAATTTTTAAACAGGTACAGTATAAACATATATTTCCTGTGGAGTCATACAAGGAAGCCATTTGGGTCCACTTCTGTTTTCTGTTTATACCGATGGGTTACCATGAATGGTAAAAATAAAATACTGGCAAAGCTGTATTATGCAGATTACTCATTTCTGTTCTATCACATCAGTGGATTTACAGGAGAATTAAATTACTAAACTACAGCGCATTACTGAATTGGTGAATAACCACACTGATCTTGAATCTTAGAGCCAATCTTTAAAAGAAAAAAAAAGTGATTTAATTAGTAATTGTAAATTCCTTTCATTTAAATTTGTATTATACCAGTAAGAAATAAAAACAAATTATTGACTGCAAAACTAGATAATCTTTGACCTGGTTTGACCTCACTGATAAAACCGTAAGATGGGAAGAGACATTTTTAAGGAGCCCTCATTTGTGTGTATATGTCACGTGTCTGTGTGTAACAGCAAGTAATGGGGAAAAAAAGAAAAACATGCCGGTTTAAATAACATGAAATTATGTAGGTTTATCTTTTTAGTTTGCTGTTTTGTTTAATGTATAAATGTTGTATCAATAATGTGAAAATAAAAAAGACACTTTTTGTAGTATTTATCACAGGATCATTTATATGTTTATATGGGTCACCTGGGCTTTACCCCATTCACAAACTAATTTAGGCAAAAACTAATAATTCCAAGTACAACACCTTTAGTTAGGTGCTTTTTTAAATACCTCTTTCTATGTTATAAATTTATACTCCAGGAAAACTAGTAATCATAATACAGTCCCTACACACATTAATGGGGATCATAAACAAAGTAATGCAGGAGTCTCTGGGCTACTGTATGTGTTTCAGTATGTGGAGCATATTTCATAGTTTGATCTTCCATTTTATTGAGTTGTGGGGCAATATTACATACAATTGTGTATCACTTTCAGAAACATCAAACCTTTCTGTGGTCGCTGCTATCTGATTAAAACATGTCATCATGCTAGAGATGGGGAATAGCTAAACCGTGGTAGAGTCATCCTATCTTTCATTTTCTATTTTATGATTGTTTATTTTTGTTTAGTCACCCAAAGTGTCCACCCTATCTCGGTCAGGTCCTCCTTGTTCTTTTGGCGTGGCCTGTAAAGTCTATAATGTTCTGGCAACAGTTGGGGAGCTTGGCTGCTGCGGCCATCTCCTCATCCAGATGAATAGTGGCCGTTCCAACGAGCAGTTGTAGGGCGTCTGGGCCCCAGGCCCCGGGCCCCAGCTGCTATCTCAGCTTCACAGTCGGTCTGCTGAGTGTGAATATTCATTTAGCTGGCCAGATAATGATAGGCTCACCAATGTTTGTGTTGCTGCCTCAGGGGTTTATATGGGGGCTGAGGGGCCCATTCAAACACATGAGGTTCAGTTTATTGCCAGCAAACAGTGTAACATGTTTTTAGTATACGTCTCTTATGAGGAATACATGATTGTGTCATACATATTGTTTCAATAATATCATTAAATAATAGCACATCATAACGGATAGGATATTGGCCCATAATAACTGTAAATTTTCTCGGTGCCCCTGGGATGTGGTCTAAAGGAAAGTGAGAACGAAAACACGGATTGCCAGGCATGCCTGTTATGATTACGTTAGCCTAAATTCTCCGGGGAAAGTTAACCACAGAATTTCACCCAAACCGTGGCGGCGGGACCTGGCTGGCCTGACAGGAACCAGAATAAGTAGCTCTGGGCCTTTGTTGGCCCACATGAGGCTTCATGATCCTGCAGGCCTGGATGGCACAGGGATGTTGAACAGCCTCAGCACCCTGCTCTACTGAACCACGTAATTCCTGCCAGTTGGAGGCTTATAGAGACACTCTGCTCCCTGGGAAGACTCCTTTCACAGCTACAACACTGACAAATCACTATTTTCATGGCTTGACTTCCCCTCCAGAGCCGGGGCTTTTGCCCCCATGGTATACTTAGGGAGAGGGTTAATTCCCGGGTGTCTTTTGCCCAATGCTGTTAATAAAATTGGGACCTCTGACTGGGCGGGAAAAGACTCTATTTTTGGGGATAGGCGTAGGACCAGATGGTCAAATGCCCACAATTTGCTTTCCTCTGTAAATTAGGTTGGATGAAATCAAGGCAGCTGCTGGAGAACCGTGGGGGATTAGGAAGTTGACATGGTTTGATTCAAATCAGAAACCAGGGACACACCATTTTTCAGAAAAACTCTAGGAAAATTAAACTAAAAAAAATACAAAGAAAATCAAGCAGGTCTGGCGTTACAGTATGTAATCCCTCCGCAATCTCTCACTGAGTCTAATAATTCCTCTACATGACAGCTTTGCAGACGGCTCCTTAGGCCTTATACACCATCTTTTGGATAATTCATTCTGCCTGTTTAGGTGAACATACCGCAGAGAGCAAGTGCGGTATCTTCTTTCCTTTCCAGTGGTCTCCTTTTCGGTCCCTCCTCCCCTCGCTCACGGGGGCGCTCGTGGCGGTAGAACGGATCCTCCAGGTGATCGAGTTTTTCAGCCAAAGCACCTTGAATAATTAAACACGTGGTGGGCGAGCCTGCTCAAGTTTCGCGGTTGATTCAGATTACCATGTGTATACAAACAGATGGACGCGCGTACGTAAGCACACGCAAACTCACACATACTCTCCTCTGCGTAAAGTACACACACACACACACACACAAACACACTTCCCAGTATAGCCAGGCTCTTGGCTATGCAGCTTTGTGGGAGGCTATCTCACACCATTATCTGGCTGTATGGGCCGGCTCCCTCCCTCACTATCTGCTGTACAATCAACTGTGGCTTCAAAACAACTTAATCCCTCCGACTGGCACACTGCGCTGTGTTGTTGCTATGCCGGCTAGATGTCCTGCACCAGGGTACAATTTCACACCATTGTATCCCACTCAGTCCGGTAGTTATGTTTATCCTTAAGGGTATTATGGAAATGCATTTTTTTTTCCTATGAATGACCAGCAGCACTTCACTGATGATTTAAACATACTTCCTTCATGCTGTGGACACTCTAGATTTATGGTGCCAAGCACAGGAACTGGGAGTCTTTTGTTTATCAATTTCGGGTCATGGCTCCAAAGGCTTAAGCAAAGCCTTTGTATGCCTTAAACATGGCTGCCTACAGTGTGTGGAAATGTTTTATGGAGTGTAAAATGTAAAAGGAAGTGTAGTGTTAGGGTCACTGTTACTGTGACACTAGACAACATTTAAGCTTGTTGCCCTTCACAACCAAGCAATGACAACTCTTGACCCGGATATGTATGTCAACAAGCTGTGAGCAGTTCAACCAAAGAGTTCCCTTCTTCATTTTGTTACTTCTTGGGGTCCTGAAGAGGTTAAACTCCCCAGTATTACTAGAAAAAATTATTAGTGAAAACTCCTTTTCTTCTTTTTTCCCCTATCTTATTAATGATCTTGGACCTCATTAGATTTATCAATCCCTTGAGCATCCCAAATGCTGTAAATCTTCTGCTATGACATGTCACATCATCAGTAGTGGAAGAAGTATTCATATTCTTCACTTCAGTAAAAGCAGTATAAAACACTCCAGTTGAAGTAAAAGTTCTGCATTCAAAATACTGCTCAAGTAAAGTTAAGTATAACAAAAAAAGTACTCATTATACAGCATGGCCATTTATAGGATTTGGTATCATGGGATTAGTTTGCAGAATGCAACAAATTGAACTATGGTGGCCGACGCGAAAATGTGAATGACCCTCTCAAGAGCCAATTGTTGTAAGAGTAGCGTAGGTCATTTGGAGCAGAGCAAGGGGTGTAGAGTGTGTGTGCACGTGGGAAGTGAGTGGTGAAGCAAGAGAGAGAGAGGCAGCGACGGGAGCGAGTAACGTTATAGCCCAACCCAAAACAGTGTTTGGTTTATCCGTTCTGGGCTACTGTAGAAACATGGTGGACTCCGTGAAGAGGACCCACTCCCTATGTCGATATAAACCGCTCATTCTAAGGTAACAAAAACCCAACGATTCTTAGTTTCAGGTGATTATACACTAATGAAAACATAGTTATGAATATTATATTCCATTTCTGCCAATAGATCCCTCAAAAAGTCACGCACTGTTCCTTTAACATGCAGTAATCTAGAGAGAGAGAGAGAGAGAGAGAGGAGGGAGACCAATCTACTTAACATACTGCTAGATTGTTTAATCTATAATATTGCATCATATGATACCAGATGATATATGCTTTCTATGAAAAAACTCAATCTGCAAAATAACCAGTCCCTGCAGCAGTCAATAAATGTAGTAGTGGAGTAA
The DNA here is from genome assembly GCF_015220745.1 of Sebastes umbrosus. Taxonomy (NCBI): domain Eukaryota; kingdom Metazoa; phylum Chordata; class Actinopteri; order Perciformes; family Sebastidae; genus Sebastes; species Sebastes umbrosus. The sequence goes on along the minus strand of NC_051286.1, from coordinate 17,821,115 downwards.
AAAGTGCATTGTTAAGTATAAAAGTAGAGGTATAAAATAGTATAAAATTGAATGGCCAAACCACTCTAAAATATTAAGTATCAACGTGAAAACAAAACACAGAAAATAAATAATTTCTTCTGAATTCTTCACATGGACATTTGCGATCTTTCCCTAAAACCTCCCTAAAACACTCCCTGCTGTGCCACATGGCAGCCCTTGCTGGCATCCCCCCTCTGGGCTGCGATACCGGGTGATGTCACGCACCTGGCCAGCCTCCGCTGCCACTGTGACACCCGATCGTGTTTGGCATGGCCTTGGCGCTGTTCATGGATGTTGGTACAAGTGTAATGTGACAGCTCGTTCCTTTCACATGGCATCCGACTGATGTCGTCTCTACGCACGCCGATAGGCTTATGCTACTCAGTTACAGCGCTCTTCACTTGCCAAGACACGGGAAAGGCAGATCCATTTGGATCACTTCTGTCAATTGAGTTGGATCAGGTGTGCATTTTGTGGATACCAGTGGCTGTCTGGCGCATACATGGCTTTGAGGACACTGCGAGAGGCTCGTTCATCACTTTAATTCACACGGCAAATGTACTGAAACATTTTCAGAATGTCAAGTTCCAATTCTAGGAGCATAACAATACAGTTAGTTCAAGGTTCACTCATGCTATTTTTAACAAAGCTAGAAGTAAACACTGACTATACAGTAAAACATTCCTTATTCATTACGCCTTAAGTCTACAATGTGCAAGCACTGTGTTTTCATGTTCCAAGCAGTGGGCAATCTCCAAGTCTAAAAAGTGAAAAGAAAGTGAAAGAAGTCTGATTGTATAGAAGTTTATGAGAAAAAGAGCCTACTTCTCACTTGATTTATTACCTCAGTAAACATTGTAAACATGAGTTTATGGTCTCAATCGCTAGTTTCAAGTCTTCTTCAATACAGCATGATGTTCATTTAGTAAATTATGGTCCCATTTAGAGTCAAATAGACCATAAAGTATGGTATGCTTTAGGGCGTGGCTACCATGTGATTGACAGGTTGCCAACCCCTGCGGTGTCCGGTTTAACCCTTGTGTTTTCAGGTCATGAGAGTTAATTATAACCTTTTTGGTTGCCTAAAAATATCTTATTCAGCGTTCAGTCGTGCTAAGCTCCACCCTCTCGTGTCACTTCGTGTTGCAAAGAACCAAGATACCGATGGCCAAAATACAGAACTCGAGGCTTCAAAATGGCAGTCCACAAACCAAAGGGTGACGTCAAGATGACTACGTCCACTTCTTATATACAGTCTATGGTTTCAAGCAAACATGGACAAAAAGTCCTAGAAGTGCTCGGAATCATGTAAAGCTTGAACATGTACAGCTGCATGAAAACTAAGCAAACTTTATCTACGAAGATGAAGATTCGGTCAAAAGCTACAGAACTAAAGCTAAGCTGAATGGACCTTGAGTTGAGATCTTGTTTTACCAACTGCAGTTTCCAGGGTGAAGAATCAACTGTCTAGCTCAATATACTTGCTTTGATATGCAAATAATAGAATATCTACATAAAAACAGAACTGAAGAATGAAAATGCCCTCATATAGATAAAAAGCAAATGTCTGAACTTGGCTGGAGAAAAATTCAAACATTTTTAGCAGACTACGAACTCCAAATTAAACATCTCTAACAAACTGATATCTGGAAATGGACATTTTCATTAGGTTTTAACATTTCCAGGCAGCAGTTGAGACCTCTGACAGCCCGACATGTTAATGAATGACGTCAATTGCACCCACTGGCATGTTTAATGCCCGCAAATAAATTACTTTTCCAAAGTCATAACTGGTCAGATTTAGTCTATATTGCCATATGCATGCGTACGATATGCCACAGTATATTGCTACATCCTTATCCGACACCATAACTTACTGGTGATTTAATTTTCCAGACCTGTGCACACTCCGTTGCTGCCACACAGACAGGATGACAGAGCGGAGCTGTTTACACCTGGTGAGGAAACAACCATTGGCTTGAGTGTTGCGATGGGTACGGGAGAGCCTCTGGGCTCCCACCACCTGCTCCATTTCTCACATTCTGTCACACCTTAGGGGACATATCTCATCCGGTCCACAACCCAATTACTCCACGACACGTTTAACTGCCATCAAACGCTGCACAGCGGGGGTGCAAGGGAGCTGCACGGAGCCCGAGCTGTTGCCATGGCCACTGTCACTCAGCAGATTTCCAAGGATGGAAAGAGATAGAGAGAGCTCTCTGATTGGCTGTTGTAATATTTTGACCAACAGAGACAGGGCCAGTACTCACAACAATCACAGACACTGTTGTTATGCAATTGAACAACTAGAATATGCACATTTGTGAATACTGGCTGGTCTTACTTGTTCAATTGGAAGCATGTCAGCAAAAGTGGTTGGAGGCAAATTGTAGTATCTCTCCCTCTTTTGCATATCAGATTAACCATGAATTAACACCATGTGTTCCCTCATATGATCTGTGAAAGTATAAGTAAAGCAACTAAAAGGGAGAATTTTTATGTTAGAACACAAAACAATTCACTGACAGAATTGATTTTTATCTGTGATTGAGAAAAATTGACGTACTGGAGGCTATTTCCTCTTAAAGAGCTTAACGTGCAATGCTGTCACCAGGGTGACGAGGTCCTGGTAAGTATAAAGGAAAAAACACCTGAGCTCCACTAAAAAGAGGATACAGGGGAAACGGTATGCAGTGACAAAGAGGAAGAGGGACTAAAACGTCCCCAGCACTTGGTACCACACATAGTGAGCTTTTCCACTTGACCAACAATCAGATATGTATGTCAAAAAACAGCTGATAAGATACCTACTTGTCTCCTTGTTTTTTACCGGGCTGATAACCAGATAAAAACATTTAATTTTACCACCACTTGTTACCGCAACTGAAAAGTGTTCTCTGGGCTTGCCTATGTGAAGACATTTTCAAAATCGGTCAAACCGTTTGGCCGAAAAGTGAGTTTTTCTTATCATACTATAGCTAGTCTTTGGGCACATGGCACTACTGTTTTTGCAATAAACTCCATTATATTTTAGGAAAAAACAGTAGTCCCATGTCCCCAAATACTAGATATAGTATGACAAGTAAATGGCTGTATCTCAGAAACTAGAAGGAGCACAATCAAGTATTTGGTATTTATGAACTGAATATTTTATATGGAAAACATTTAATAAACACAATGTTAGCATTTTTCTTAATTTTTTTAAAAATCCTAATTTTGACTATTAATAAAAGTGTGATTTTTCATGTGATCTAAAAATTTCAAAGTTTTACTGTTAGATACTTGCCAAAAGTATGTCCATACCAAATTACAAGACTTTTGACCAATCTGAACAAATGTTGTGGCGTTATTTCTTATCATAATGAATATAGTCTTTGGGCACAAATGGGTTTAAATGTAAATTTCAAATAAATGTGACACAGAGCATTTGGGAAATAAAAAATAAACTTTCACAGTTCAGGAGGTGTCTGTGTGGCCTAATGGTCTATATTTGCAATGTCGCCTGGTTCAATTTTAGCTTTTAATCGTTATATGTAGGCAGAATGCCCAAAAAATCATCTTAAAAGATTTTTTTCAGTCTTGATAAAGTGTTGTCAAAGCATGTGTTTTAGGTACCCGTCTTTAGAGCTGATCAATATTACAATTATGAGTAACGTGAGAAAAAAACAATGAATAATCCTGTCTAGATATAGGGCTAGGCAATATGACGATATATATAATCCAAATCATATAAAAATGTCTCGTATATATTTTTCTATAGGGATATAGGCTAGACCTATATTTATTTATTTTTTCTCTATAATTTCACTCAAAACTGTTATATTCATTTTGCACTGAAGTTCTTAAAATGAGCAAATAATCCATACATTTAAATTGTCAAGTATTTAATTCACAAAGGAGAATACAAAAATAGGCTTTACCATGTGGTTATTTCATAGACTATTTTTTTTAATTGAATTACCAAAAAACCTGTTTTATCATGATAAGGAAGCTGGTTAATAATTAATAATCGACTTATGGAGAAGGGGTGGGATTAAATAAATTTATACTTCTTCTCACTCCTTTTGGAATATGTAAATCAAGGCATCAACTGTTTGATAATTTATTTTTCTTATGCTTTTCATTGTATGTAAATACTACTTGTTTCTGACTGTCCACATGTTGGTAAGATCATTCTTTTTCTTTATTTTTTCTTTAATTTTTTTGTATTCTACATGTTCGAAATAAATTTTGAAATTAAATGAAATGAAATTAAATACATATCGTTATCGAGATATGAAATTACCTAAATCATGGTAGAAGATTTTGCCCATATCTCCCAGCCCTATATGTCTAGAGCTATGGTGTGATATTGATCCAGATCCTGTCAAGGTGTGGATGTAGTTCCTGTGTAATAGTGATGAAGTCATGTCTTCCTATTTGCTTGTTTTTCATCGTGGTGACAACATCGCCAACGGGAACAGGACCTGACTAACAGTCTCATTTCCCCTGAGCTCTGTTTCCTCTTACTCAGTGCCTTTTGGACCATGAGAGCAAGACACACACCTTCCTTGTTAATGCGTAAGAAAGTACACGCCAACTCTTCCAACAACCTGTATTTGTATTGGCGTCCATGTGACTGAAGAAAGCAGCTCTAATGGTCACAAATAAATGTCACAGTCTGTCCTTCCCTCTATCTTGGGAGTTTTTGGGCATCAAAGCAGAGGAAACTCAGCGGCGCTCCATCATCGAGGAGAGCTAATGTGGAACGGAACCCGGCGCCTGAGTCTTTTAGCCATCGGACTCAGAGATACTGTACAAGAAGAGGAGGGTGGGGGGGGGTTACTAATGGGGACCAGAGGTCTGTGGTCTACGTGATGCTGGCCAGAGAGACCAGACGGCCGATGAGTGACCTGGAAGGAGGAGGAGGGATGAGGGGGGTCATTAAGGAGCTGCTCCGGCTCTAATCATAGAATAACACTCCTTCTTTTATCTACCTTCAGCTCCATCTCACCATGAGAAAAACCAAAAGAGTGTAATCCTAGCCCTGGTACAGAAGTTCACTGATGAGACCCGACGAGGAAACATCTGCAAACCATCCACTTGGAATGAGTCTCAAAATGAGGGGAGCTTGCCCAAAAAGAGGAGGATTAATTGGATTATTTCGAGGAGTAGTTGCTTGTTTTAGTCATTTGGTGAATCATTATTTATATTGTGCAAGAAAGGCATGGCTGCAATGCATCATCTCATAAAGTAAATCCCAATCCTGCTTGCCAGGAGTATGTATAAAGCATAATGTCACTTGGACACTGAGTAGAAGTTTGGCTAGAAGCTGGCTGTAAATCTACAAAAAAAATCACACACTGTCTGTCGAAAATAACTAAGTAACTTTTTGCAGTGTGTTGTCGTTTGGGCGTTAGCAAATAAAGTGACAGCATAGCAGATTAGCACCAAGAAAGCTACAATAAATATACAGTGGAATACAACGCACTGATGTCGTCTGAAAACACACATCCTGATGTGTGAATAGGCTCAATCGGATAATTTGCTTTGACATTTTCATTCGTGAATGGCGAGTAGATCCAACGCAGATCTTAAACTGATTAAAATGGGCCCGGGGAGGGAGCGAGGAGGGCATTAGTTAAGAAAACAGAGGCGAGGGCCCGAGAGCGACAGGGGTCTGGCTTATCGGCGCAGTGAGCCGGGGCACTCTTAATTCATTCTGAATTAGCCGAGTCGTGTGTGCTGAAATAATCATCCCCTTGTTTATTTGCTCAGGCCTTGGCACAAGCCTTTATCTAGCTGGCTAGGAGTCGCACCTCCCTCCCTCCCTCCTCCTCCTCCCCCGCTCTGCCTCCCCTCTCCTCCGCTCTGTCTTTAAAACTCAGTCAGGGTGATTTACCAGGAAACACAGGACAGAGGGTCACTGGAACCTGTCTGACAAAACCACCACTTTGTTTTCTGTAAGCTTTGGCGCTCCATCAGCAGCTGGAGAACATGACCGGGCTGAGTAACTGACAAAGCCCTGCAGGGAAAACCTGCCTGTCAGGCCGGTGTTTTTAATAGCATTAAAAGAGAGGAACTCCCCGCAGAAAGTCACACCTCAGACGGCATTACTTGGCCTTGGCATGACAGGCAAATAAGGCCGTGATTGAAATGTAGTTATTACTCGGTGCGTGAAGTGACAGCGTGTAAACTGCAGTGAAGCATTAATTGGCACTGCAGCGGCTGAACTGTTAGACATAATAATACAATAACACAAAGACACATGTTCCAAGTTTGACAACCTGTCGCACACTTTTTAGCAATATATAGATAAGCCCTCAATCATTATTTGTGACACATTTTCATTAGACATAACTACAGATTGTCTGCATTTGCGAGGAAAACCATGAAATTGCACGAGGCAAGCCTCATTAATTTGCAGATGTGCTGACTGATTCACTTATAGGGCTAAATATCCCAGAGACTGGACAGAGCAGATTACACGGACAATCCAGACATCAGTGCTCTGGCTAATTATAGTCATTACTCAATGGACGAAAGTCTGTTACCACACATTTAATGAAATAAAGCAGTGGAAAAATATTTTGTGATCTATGAATAAATGAAACCAGGTTTAAAGCTCGGGAGGTGAATGTCATTTCATAATATTTATACAACGTGTTGCATATAATGAGGCACCAAATCCCTCTGAATCCACTCAAATCTGAATCACTTCAGCTTTTTATGGCTTTTTTTGACTCCTCGTCGAGGCCCGCTCCTCACCTCCCGGAGCCGTGAACTTTCAGCTTGCATGCGTATCGCATTGGCACAGAGTCTCCATTTCGATATCCATTGTGGCCGAGTCTGTCATTAAGAGCGCAGAAACAATGGCTAGAATGAGTGGTGCCACAGCAAACAGCTCCCCTGTGAATCCAAGCACAACAGTTCCACGTCGCGGGAATGGGAGCCTTAGCTGCTACGCCGTGCCCGCTCTCGGGCTGCAAATCACACACTGACATTATTGTGACCAGTAACAGCTCATTCCCTCCCAAACAATAGCTTTAAATCACACCATAACGGAAAATGGTGGGTGTATTGCAAAAATGATAAGTGAGAAAGCAGCCTGTGTCTTTTTTTGGCCCCCTGTGCCCTCACGGTGACCCCTCTGTGGTTTACTGGGATAGGACCAGATTGTGCTATTGTGAGTCTGGAGTGCCAAATGTTGTCTGCCAGTTGCTCAACAAAGAGTACCAAACACTTTTGGGGCACTCCTTAGAATACAAGATCCAAAGAGACGTTCATTGGGAAGGGCATGTTTATTTTACTGTGGCACACAGAGTGGGGCTCGATGATAGAGAAGACTTGAACGTTTCGGCATGACTTGGATGTTTTGTAGTTTTCACCCTCCGTGTTTTATCAGCTCGGAGATCTTTCACAAGCTTTCATCAAATTCTCCTCTGCCATCACTCCATCTACCCTGCTGTTCCTCCTCTTGGCCAGCATCACCGGCCTGTTAGAGCAGATTCAACTCACGCTACAAAACTCTGCTTGTGTTCAGGCTTCGGTTTGAGCAAGAAGCAGTCGACATGTTGGGAAATACGCAGGATCAATACCACATCTGTGCAGTTTGAGCATGCAGCATGTTTGTGATGTGGATGTTGTACGAAAAAAGCAGAGCTTTAGGAGCTGCTCAATTATTTAGTTTGATTGCATTAGGCTGAAATTCATTTGTGCGTGATGCATAAAACGTGCACACTGCACTAAAGACTACTTCTTCCACCAGCAGCTCACAGGTGAGCCCTCGGGGCAGAACTCAACAGTCAACAGGCAGAGATCTGTTTCTGCCCTCTAGGCAGAAAGTACATGGAGATATTTTACCACAACAGGATGTAATTTCATTGAGGAACAAAGTGTCTTTTTGGATAGACTGTTTTTTTATTTTGTTTTTTACTAATTCAGTTATTAAAGGAATAGTTTGACATTTTCGGAAATATGCCTTTTTGCCTTCTTGTCGAGAGTTAGATGAGAAGATTGATGCCACTCTCGCATCACATGAAGCTACAGCCAGCAGCTAGTTCGCTTAGCTGAGCATACAGACCAGAAACTGTGGAAAGTGCTATCATGATTCTGTCCAGAGCAGGGTTATTTTAGTAAATTAAAACTGAAACTAAAACAAAAATAAGCAGTGAAAAATAGTAAACTGAAACTAAATAAAAACTATATTCTTAAAACTAAATTGCCTGGGGAAAAACTAATAGAAATAAAATCAAAATTAACATAAATTAATTTCAGTTTTTGTTTTTTTAGCTCTAATATATCACTACCGAAAAAGGAGACTGCATGAATTTTCGTCAACTCTCGTGACGTTGAACCACAGAAACTGAACGGACTTGACATTCAAGCAGATGTTTATAGCTACATACTTCTGAGACATTGTACCTGGTCCTAACAAAAACTACTGTAAAACTAAAACTAAATATATAAAAACTAAAACTAAACCTTTCTGAAAAACTTAAACTAAAACTAGCAGACACACTCTGAAAACTAACTCAAACTAGACTAAAATGAAATACAAAAGTCAAAACTAAAATAAAATAAAATCTAATTGAAAATTCAAAACTATTAGCATATAACATTGGTCTGAAGGTAATAAAATCTGCCCACCAGCACCTCTAAAGCTCACTAATTAAAACATAATGTTGTTTGTTTAATCTGTTCAAAATCTGGTTTTAGTAAGGTTTTGGGGGTTAGGCAGAGACTATCTGTTTCCCCCTTATTCCAGTCTTTATGCTAAGCTAATGGTCAGCTGGCTGTAGTTTAATATTTATCGCACAGACGTGAGAGTGGTATTGAGCTTCTCATCCAACACTCAGCAAGAAAACGAATAAGCGTAAAATATTTCCAAAAATGTCGAACTATTACTTGAAAAATAAAAAGCCTTGTTGTCTGCTGTGATGAACATGTTTTCTAAACTGAATTGGCATTGTGCCTTAACAGCATTGAGAGGTTCAGCTGCACCAGCAACACAACAGTGTATGAGTCAGTATTTTGCAAACACTCTTGTTGTAGTTGCTTACCACTGCAGGAACAGGTGTAGAGGTAGCAGCGGGGCACTAATACACGTTAAAAGAATCAATCCCAAGTGAGAGCTAAACTCCTGCTCTCACCTGTCAGCACACCACAAACACACTGCTGCGTGGACCAGCTTTTCCACTCTATTACACTCAGTGGCCTTGTAGTGGCTGCCACTGTCAGCAACCAATTTAATGAACCACTACCCTGCATACACTCAACTCGACCCTCATCTATTTGTTGTGAGCTTTTTCGTCCACCATTAGAGCCAAATGCAGTGAAACACCCAGGTAAGGTCATTTAAAAATAGGGCAGATATGTATCTTAATATAAATCAGTCCCCTAAAACATTAAAAGGTACTAAATACATGGAGCATCACCACAAGGGCGTCTGTTTCAGTGAGTCAGAGGAGAGACTGTATGCCAGCTGTCTCCAGACCACACCACTACTGTCACTGTTACTTAAGACTCTGACACACAGAAGTGTAATCACAGAAGGATTACGCTGCTCGTTTGTAATCTCAGCCTCCAAGCGTGACTACGTACTGTACAGTATGTGAACGAGTAGATTACCTTCAACTCAGAATAACACGCTGACGAATAGCGGCTGACTCTATAGTAACTTATACAGAGATGAGGACAGGGGGGCTACACCACTGATGCAATTAATGTGAGGGAAAGAACCCCAAAATGACTGGAAAAGTTAAAGATGCCCTGTGGAGTTTTCTTGTAAACACACAAAGTTATGTTTACAAGAAGCGTTTCTTACAAACTTGCATGTGTTGAATGCATTTAATTCCTCATAAAACAGCAGATTTTTGGAATATTTTAAATCGTACATTGTTTATATCCATGATTACTTGCTGAAATTATTGAATATGTGTGGTGTCACTTGCGTGCCATGATACAAACAAAATGGGGAACCACTTGTAAAAACCTTGCTCCGTAGGGTATACCTTTTAAAATGTACCATTTGCTTCTTTCTTCTTTTTTTTGTTCAGTTTTCATGCTTCTTCAGCACAAAAAAATGGAAAAAAGAACAAGACGAAGTAGATAGTAAAAGAGCCGGGAGATGTAAAGAATTAAAGGGACACTGCCAGTTTTACACATAACGGTTATAGTTTATTAGTCACAAGGAGTGTTCTTCATCCTGTGGAAGTAGCTTTCCAAAGTTCGACAAAATGTGATGATGACATCAGGGTTATTTTAGATTGCGCTTGAGACTTCAAGTCCCCTAACTTAACACAAGTGCCCCTTTAATGAGTTCCATTACACCATGGTCCCCTTGCAGCAGAGCCATGGTAACAATAATAAGTAAGGCCAGTAAGAAAGAGTGGGTCACAGCCAACACCAAAACAATAAACCTGTTATCTTTGTTGTAAGCTCTCTGAACTCCTTCTACCCAAACTAGCAGGAAGAACAACAAACATCCCCTCTAACGCTCTGCCACAATCACTAGTGTACCTGTGCAACATCTCAGAGATATTACAAATCCATGGTACACATTTTAGACCTCCTTGGCCATCACAGTGCCCAACTATTAGCTATTAATATACATTTCAGAGCACTAGCTAATATGTAGATTCTGTTTTAACCAGGAAGTTAAATTACAGTACATTTAGTGTATACTGTGATTTCTGGACTGAACTGTCAATTCATTAAAGGTACAGTGTGTAGGATTTGGTGACATCTAGCGGTGTGGTTGCAGATTGCAACCAACTGAGTACTCCTCCTTTTCCAAGACTGTGATAACGTGAGCCGCCGAGTGCAAAAAATGGTGGTAATGCCGTTCGCCTCACTCAGAGGCCATCCTTACCATAATAACACTACTTTAGGAGCAACAGAAGTCAGACGCTTTGGTTTGTCCGTTCTGAGCTACTGTAGAAACAAGAGGACCCGCTCCCTATATAGATATGAAGGGCTCATTCTAAACTAACGAAAACACAACGATTCTTATTTTCAGGTGATTATACACTGATGAAGACATGTTTATGAATATTATATTCCATTTCTGCTAATAGATTCCCCGAAATGTTACACACTGGTCCTTTATAGCAGTATGTCTTTAAACATATTCTCTGAAAGAAAAAAATGGAACTACAAATGGTTGAAGTCAACATGAGGCTTCTGTCACTCATTATGAGAAGGAGAAACTTTCTGGTGTACACATGTTTTCAATCATCCGCTAGTCGTTAACACATTCATCATTAACACGTTAACAAATATTTAAAACTAATTGTTTCTGGGATTAGATCAAGAAGAAATCTAATTGGACTGTATCAACATTTGGTGACTAGGGCAAAGTGCGTACATTTAACCAAGAAAATAGATGTTGTGCACTTGTATTATTCAACTCATCACTTACACTGATTTTGTCAAATGTTTCCAGTTAAATGCTACTTACATTACATTAAATGGCCATTTTGTATCGATACAAGGGGGCCTCTGCTGCTTTCTGCCAAACCTCTACTCTCCCCATGGAAAGCTAAATGAGAACAATGTGTATCTCTGTTTGATGATAGCGCTGCTGTCTTTGTCCAGTGAAGAACACCCAAATTGTAATCCGACCTCCTCGCTCCAAAGAATAACATAAAAGCTCAGTCAGATACATCTGCAGCAATAAACAGAATAACACTCTCTCAGAAGCACACACACACATTTACACTGCTCCCACCCAAAAAGGAAATGACATGACTCTATCGACAAAAACATCGGCCCCAGAGAGTAACTTTAATAAACTAAAAACCTTGTGTGCACATTTTAATAACTTGAACTATACCCACAGCAACCCCGACCCCACCCCCTCCAGTAAAACCAATCATTTTAAGCTCAACTCCTTTTGTTCAGCGGCTTGGTTTTTTGGTCACGGCTTGTTTGCAGCAGGATGCTCTCATCCAAAACTTCATCCTTATATTGGACACAGGTGAAGATATACACATTGTCATCGGCTACGCCCCTCATCGTTCCCAGACAAAGGCGCGCAGCTGGCTCGGCTGGCCCGCTGCATCGACATAGTGTGTCACACACAGTTAGATCCAAACCTTTAAAATGCTTCCTGTGTGTTAGCCAGCATCTGTTTTCTATCTACCCGCCTTCAAAAACTCCCGACCATGGGTAAGGAAAGTACCTGAGAAAGAAGGGGATCATACTGGGCGAGCCGTCGTAAAAGAGCGGGAGTGTGTGCTAATCACACTCATTTTGGAGAATGCTTTTAGTGTTGCTGGTTTGCCTGGGTCATGACCGAAGGAAAACACTCAAGAGTGTGTTTTCTGTTTCAATGCATCTATCATTAAACTACAAGTTTATGTTCCAACTTTGTAGCTTTTAAGGGAAGACCTCTTGAGTGTTATTATTGTGGTTATTAGGAGCCGACCTTAGGTTCTCAGATAGAATATGTCTCTCTGAAGGCCTTTTACACACCGACATATATAAATAAAACGATAAAAATTAAAAATAAACAACACGAAAATGCAAAATACTCACCTGCGAATATCACATGTAATATTTAAATGACCAGAGTAAGATAGATAAGGCTATCTATCTATCTTTTAATCACTTTGGTGATTCTTTATTTCTTCATCTTGCGCCATCATCAGGTCAAAATTTAAACTTGTCAAATACTTTGGTTTATAAAGACATTCCCATCAGCTTCAGCTGAATTTTGTGCTTAATGCTATAATTAGGAAATGTTAGCGTGCTAAAATGCCAAACTAAGACAGTGAACATGGTAAACATTATACCTGCTTAACATGGTCGTTGTGAGCATGTTAGCATGCCGATGGTAAAATTAAGCTCAAAGCAAATAAAAACCATCTCGAGGCAACCCGGTCTCCATAAATTGAATACGTAAATTAAAACAAAACAAATGCAACAAAACTACTTGGTTAGATTTAGTAAAAAAAACATCATGGCTTGGATTAAAATTACTATGAAATTGAAACAAAACACAAAAAAATGCAACAAAACTACTCCGTTACTACTTGGATAGGTTTAGTAAAAAAATATCATGATTAAAGTAAGAGAATGTTGACTTTTGGTTTCACATGGGACACGAACAGCAGTCTTCTGGGCAAAAGTCCAGTGTTTGTCGATCCATCCACCACCTCGAACTCCTCACTACACGGAGCTCCACGGACTATCACTACAAACGGATTTGTGATAAATCAAAAACAAACGTAATCCGCAACAAACTCAGAACGTAATTCACAATGCAATTTTGTTCTACGGGAACTTTATTTTTAGGAGACCAGGCTGCTTGAGAGGAACCAAATGTACCAAATTTCATGGTCCATTCACCAATAGTTGTTGAGACATTTCACTTAAAACCACAAATGTGGTCCGTGAGGACCATGAATGTGTGTACAAAATTTCATGGCAATCCATCCGATAAGATATTCAAGATGGAAACAATGTTATTGACAGACGAACAATGCCATCCCTAGAGCCATCATGGATGAAAATGCAGTTGCGTGCCACTTAGTTGTGAAACAGGCAAGAGATATATTGAAACAGAAATGAAAAAATAGGAAAGAAAGTTGCTGGATCTGCTTGATAATGGAGCAGAAGCAGAATCAGGTGTTTTCTTTCTTTGCATTGGAGATGACAAAATCATAAAACACTTTCCAAACGCCAGCGCGTCAACTGAAAAACAGACATGTCAAGCTATTCTCTTCCAAATGTTCCTGAGTCTCTCCTATGACTGATTGACCTCTTGGGGCTTTCTACACGCAAACCGTTTTCCCTTTCTCAGCTTGTTATTTAAGACGGCTTTTGATGCCTGAGTTGCTGCGTCTCCTATTTTGCCAGGTTGCTTAACAAGCGATGAGAGCTGAACCGCGTGCTGCCGCATAATATTACAGCTGGGCAGGTCACTCAGGTCAGGCACAGGTAACACCTCAAACACTCGGCTCAGCGTGGGGTGTAAAAAGCACGTTGGCGTCGTTTTTAGGTTCAGAGAGACAAGAAACAGACTTTTCTTGCTGTTTGACCATTGAACTTAACCAATTTCCTACTTTCCCTAAAAATAAGTCACTGATCTTAAAGGAAGCAGCTTCATCCAATGGAGAATGTTGACCTGTACTGTAACAAAAAACAGCTATTAAAGGCTTATGATTTCCAGACGTCAGCTTTAGTTTGTAGGATCAAACGATGCTCTGTGTCAAGCTCAATAAGCCACCTGAGCTCCTTTTTCTGCTAACCTTTCCATGTGTGAGTTCCCCCCCTCTTTTACAATGTAAAGAGCTTCAAGGGGGCAGGAAAGGCAGCTATATAAATTTACTCCATTATTGTCTGCATATGTCGGCACCATTGTGTGTCTCCCGCGCTTATTGTGCTCTGCCACATTTCTAGACTAATGGTTTAAACAGAAGGAGAGCCACCTGAATTACAGTTAGTGTTTCAGTCGCGCTACCGCATTGTAGACCCGGAAAAGAGCGAGGACCTGAGAGTAAATTGTTTAAGTCATTCTGCGAGGAGACAGGAAGTGCAATGAAAAGGTGTTTAAGGGAAAAGATTTTATGATGTGTGTGTATTGTTAAGATTTTAATCCACCTCGCAGAGTTGCTGAGAACGCGTCCTCTCAAACCTTTGTTGAGATATGGCGTCCCTTTCTGGATTTTTACGACTCTCTGCAATAACCCCTCGATAAAGAATAGGGTGGAACCCATAAATGTCCGATTACAGTAGTGAGCAATCCCCCCCTTCCCTTTATTTTATTTATTTATTTATTTATGTATTCATTCATTCATTTATTCATTCATTTATCTATTTTTTTATTTTTTTATTTTTTTATTTATTAATCTACTTATTTATCTATTTTAATTTTTTTTTTCCCCTTTTACTTTCATTGAGTAATCAATACAATTATTTGGTTATCTTGTGTTTTTCCGTCCTTCACTGTATTCTGTAATCCTATGGGTGGGTGGTGTGGTGGGGTGGTAGGAATGGTAATGAGGACTTTAATTTGTTAACGTATTTGTTGAATGGTGACTCTTCGTAGTTGGGGGTTGTTTAAGTGAATTAAAATTTAAGTCCAATATATATGTTTTGTGTGTTCTACTCTTGTGGGATAAAAACTTTGAAAATCAATAAAATATATTTACAAAAAAAAAAAAAGAAAGTTGCTGAGAACGCCTGATAAGCTGAAACCCAATCGTCGGTGCTGTAGCCTGGTGTTTGCCAAAGACGCTTGTCTCTCATTTGACTGAGGAGTCGCATCGTGGCTGTTTGATGGAGTGGAACATTTTGACGCTTCATCCTCCACCCCCTCCCGTTTCTTTTTCATCCAGGTGCCTGCCTGTGTTTTCACTTTCTAAGTACGAGCAGAGTGCGTTCTCTGAAGCCCCGAGCTGTATTTACAATAAAATAGTGGAAAATTAAACTGCTGCTTTGACCTGTCATCACCGTCAACAGTTTGAGCTTTTCTACTGCTGCCATGGGGGGACTGGTGTACAGTACACACGCTGTAATATATGCTCAAAAACTGCAATACTGAACACAGAAAAACCTCAGATATACACACACGCACACACACACAACGGTTTTCAAGGGCACCCAAAGATCACATTTGTTTCCACTCTGTTTTTTTATTTTTTTATTCTCATTGTGCCATGGTCTGTTTGGTACAGGGGCATGGTGTCAGGGAGATAAGAACAACAATGCATGAGGGAACACGAGTGGCAGAGAACAGTTTACGAGAGTGTTCGGAAAATGTGCATGCCATATTTCGATAAGGGACATTGTAAACTATTTGGACTGTTCTCAATAAACACGTATCCATACAGCGGTGTCAACTGATGGCAGCTGTGCTCGGCTCACAAAACGAAGCAGCATGCTGCCATCTTTAAAGAATAGTGTGCTAAAACTATTTTGAGTTGGGTTTCAGCCACTGGAAACCAGTGAGTCACTGGAAATCTGTGAGTATTCAGGGGCCAGAACAAGATAGCACACGGCCAGGATTCAGTGTCTGATCCATAGACTGTATACAAGAAGCGGACATAGTCACCGTGACGTCACCCATCGGTTTGTGGACTGCTGTTTTGAAGCCTCGAGTTCGGCATTTTGGCCGTCGCATCTTGTTTTTTTGCAACAAGAAGTGACACGGGAAGGTGGAGCTAAGTACAACCGAACGCTGATCAAGATATTTTTAGGTGACCAAAATGTTAATATTATTTCATGAACTGAAAACACACTGTTAAAGTGTCAAAGTTGTAAGAGGAAGACGCGGACAACTCCCAGACCGGACAACGCCGTGGTAGCGACAAAGAGTATAAAAGCAAAGAGGCGAAACTCCAGAGTTATTTTCCTCAGCATAATGAACGTTCATCAGAACCACAGGACTGCTTCGCCCTGCACGCCTATATGACTTATCCGGTTCTGCCAGCTTCCTGCTAGCTGTATTGGCTGTAATAATGGATATATTGGCTTTAATTCATCACTTTTACTATCTTATAATATACTAATGGGCTGTATGCTGTAAGCCTGTACCGTGATGGATGTATTAACATCTCTGTTCCCAAACAACCGGCTATCAGCCAGTAGCTAGTAGTGTTAGTAACATGGCATAAACAGTCGCTTTTAGTCCAAAATTGCGGAGGCGTAGCTTTGCTGCTGGGTGCTGACGTTGCAATGGAACAAACAGTTGATTTTCACTTCTTAGCAACGTTCTATAGCGACCTGTCAATCACAAGGTAGCCACACCCTAAATCCTACCCTGCTTTAGGGTCTATTTGACTCTAAATGGGACCATAATTTACTAAATGAACATCATGCTGTATTGAAAAAGACTTGAAACTAGCGATTGAGACCATAAACTCATGTTTACAATGTTTACTGAGGTAATAAATCAAGTGAGAAGTAGGCTCATTTTCTCATAGACTTCTATACAATCAGACTTCTTTTTGCAACCAAAGGAGTCGCCCCCTGCTGGCTGTTAGAAAGAATACAAGTTTAAGGCATTTCTGCATTGGCTTCATTTTTCAGACCTGGAGGTTGCCCACTGGTCTGATTGATCCAGAGTTATGTGGTTAGAATGAAGTGTCTATACTGTAAACACAGACTCACAATTTCCACTTCACCAATAAAAAACGGCCCCTAAAAACATTAATGAATA
The DNA here is from genome assembly GCF_015220745.1 of Sebastes umbrosus. Classification (NCBI taxonomy): domain Eukaryota; kingdom Metazoa; phylum Chordata; class Actinopteri; order Perciformes; family Sebastidae; genus Sebastes; species Sebastes umbrosus. The sequence goes on along the minus strand of NC_051286.1, from coordinate 17,803,945 downwards.
TTTGATCCAACCCCACTCAAGAGCTTTGGATAGCTGTGTTCGCCTACGAGGAAATTCCTTTAATATCTCTCCAAGCCAGAAATATTTTAGCCAGTCATAATAGATTCAAGCTGAATAAGCTTTAGATTGATGTCTCCATCCACACAGTGACATGTTGTGTATCACTTTCTAATACCATTTGATGTCACGCAAGAATTTCCTTCTTCCTGGAAGTCGTTTTATTAATCTATCTCTAAAGAGTAACTCTTCTGTACATTAAATGCATCTGAAGTATGATTTATATTGCATGTGACTGCTTCCAAAAACAGCCAGCTTTTTCTCTCTCCATCTAATAGAAATCTGCATTTTGAAGGTCCCTCCCTTGTTGCTCTTTTGGCCTGCAATGTTTTTCTCTCTCCTCCACTCAAAATCCAGATCCAGACAATCACCAGGCGAGCTGTCATTCTTCCAGCCTCTGGAATGTCGGAAAACCTCCTGCTGATTTCACACGTTAAAAAAAAAAAGATTGAAGGGGGGAGGGGGGTAAAAATGGCACGGCTTGTTTGTGACTTTTTGGCATCACGTCAAACAGACTCCACTTAGGATTCATTAGGAGACGATGTCATACATTGCATTACTGTGTGAAATACCGCTACAAAAAACACAGTGGGAGACAGGAAGGGGACTTATCGCTTTGACTTTGGCTGATTCAGGCCAGAGGCAGCACTATGGGACTGCTGTGACACACTACTTTTCCCACTGCAAGCAAAACCATGCACACGTATCACAAATCAATGCCTGGCAAAAATGATTGATAACATTCATTTCAAGGCTTTCTATGCACGAATATCTTCATTGGTAATACGATAAAATATCTACCAAATGTTTATGTGTATGTGCAAATACAGGTGTTTTGTATTTGGGTGTATGGTGTTTGTGTAAGGCGTTTAATACTATTGCAGCTCTCTAGAGTGTGTTACGGCAGCAAACCAGATTGAAACAAACAAACTATCAATCTTCCTGTCATGCCAGCTCTCGAGGGGACACGCATTGCTCGAGTCAAGTCAAACCACAAAGCTCTGTCCAGGCACTTGATTGAATTTCTCCTTGCAGAAATACTCCACAAAAATCCCTCAAGCTGTGTTCAGATTGCAGATCAGTGGATTGGGAGGCGTAGATAAGAATGCTCCCAAAACAAGATCACACACGCAGGACAAGAGATAAGGAGAGTGTCCATACTGTGGACTGTAACATAACAGGGAATAAGGAAAGCACCCCTGACACTGCATGAGCAATCGGATAGAAATGGCATTGACATGAGTTTCACGTGCAGACGCGGTGCAAGTCAGTGCAGGACGGCTGTTGTGATGTTGAAACTGTTGCTGAAAGAAGAAAGAAGGAGAAAAATGGTCTGGAGCGAAGCAGGAGATGGGAGATTAGATTACATCTAAAGAGTTGTTACATCTGTCCTGCAACTAGAAAATCAACATTATATGTGTGAGAGAGTGTGTGCATATGTACCTGAAACTGAGTGTATATGAGTGATATATGTGCATATCTATATATGTATACAAAACCTTAAATGATTTAAAAAAGGTGTGAACCCGACCTAAGTCACTTTATTTTTCAAGTAAAAAAGTGACACGAAAATAAGGATGTAATTTGAATTTGCAGAGCATCACAAATGGCAAATCACATTGTGACGTTGAGGCATATTGGCACACGTGTTAGTAGGAAAACACCCCATATTTATATGGTAAATACTCTAAACGCAATCTAAACTGTAAATCCTCTGGCTTGTGCTTTGATTGAAAGATCCAGGAACAGAAGTCCACCTTGCATTTCGAATATGAGAACACATTGCCCTGGTGGTCTAAGGGTTAAGGCGCCGAGCATCAACCACAATATCCCCCGTTTTGCGTCCGGCCAAGGACCTTTGTTGTTTTTGCCATCTCTGTTTCCCCTCATTTCCTGTAGTCTGTCTAATAAAGGCACACAATGCCTTTAGACATACCTTAAGACAGTACATCTATAAATATGAGTCTACACTTCCTGTATTTAAAACATATTTATATAAAATGCATGGAGTCCTGAGCCCTAGCTTTATCTTGATTTTGGGAAGAAATATATAGACGCTTGAGTTAAAGCACAGCTTAAGACTTTCATTTATTTTCAAAGATTAATATTCAGATTAAATGTAGGCCCTGCTACAGCATTACAGAGTCAATGTGGAGTTCATATGACGTCACAATACTCCCCGGGCTATTTTGTAAGGAAACTGCTCCTCAGTGGCATTCATCCATCACACAGGCCTCCACTGCTTACAGGTTTGTTTCATCTCCGCTTACACAATTCTTATTAATTTGACGCCAAATTACCGGCGAACAAGAAAAACATTTAGTTCCTCTACGTGTACATTTCCCAGAAACACTCAAGGAAACGCGCGTCTACCTCCGCGTACATAATTCTGACATCATGAAACCGGTGAAATATTTGTTTTTCACAGCTGGATCATTTTGGGATAATTGAGCCAATACATCAGCAAATACAGTTTCTCTACAGCAAAGCCCAGAGGCGAGGCCGAAAACTGACACAGCATTCATCTGAGTGGACCAACAATCACCACATTGTCATGTTTTTACATTAGTGTTGGTGGAGACGTCTTTCATGTTTTGCAGGTAAGCTGATAAGAAACGTATTGCTCATTTGTCCCCACGATATATCACTGCACTACAGCATTGTTTTAATGATACTACACTGTGACTTCAATTCCTGAGTGACATGAGGTGAATTGGATATAATTGACGTTTGCCTTGCCCAGATGGCTGTGTGTGTGTGTGACTGTGTTTGTGTGTATGAGAGGCCATGTGTTCCACTGTATGATCTAGGGGGCCGTGTTTCTCCCACCAAATCACACTCTGGCCAATGTCACTCTCCTGCCCCGGGGAGTAAATATCCCTGGGAACCGAGCCCCTGATGAGAAAACCTCTACAACTGAACTCAACACATGTATACACACCCTCAAACCTCGTGTCACACGGACAAAAAACACGACAACGCCTGCGCAAATAGTGACAAGACCCTTGGTTTCATAACGTCAAACTCGAGATCAATCGCTTCACCTGCAATTAAAACTAGTCACAGCACAACCCAAAGCATCAGATGCTGAGGTGACCAGCCTGACTCCTAATCAGCGTGCATTGAAATCTGAACCAAAGCCAACTCACACAATTAGCACTCGCTGCGACATTTGTTGTCGTCCCACTTGGGTATACAGCCCAGCTTTAAATTAGACTTGTTTTTAACTTAAGCCCTCTGGGAGAAAAAGGGGGGGTTCACTCACAGAGAGACCATTAGGCCACATGCCATTTACCAAACAAATGGCATCAAACCGTTGCCCATTAAAAAGGAAATGACTAGAAAATTACCCCCAAGTCAATTAGGCTCATTATTTTTCCTTCAGCATTTGGGGGGGATGGGGAGCCATGAGGGAACCAGCCACCTTTATCAGTTACTTGTTTCAGTCAGTGTGTCACAGGAGGTCAAATAAGGAGGATTTAGGAGGGGGAGCGGGGGTTGAAACACCTGCTGGATAACAACATGGACACAACCCTGAATGATTGTGTAAAGTGCCAGAAAACGGGCCAGTTTACAAGAAGGAAGCGACCGGCTTGTTGTCGTGCGAGGTTTCCGTGTTGTTGATGATCAGAAACAGAAAGCAACTTGTTAAAAGCTGATTGTGGCGGGAGATTCTGGGAGTCTTTGTTACAAACCAGACTGTACTGACAACAATCACAATCTATCTAGATAAGGTGATATGAGGCTAAACTCGGGCTCCAAACATGTCGTACTATCGTGTCTGTAATCTACTATCACGGGCTGTCTAGGGTCAGTATTACTGTACTTCATGTGTGTACGGTAACTGCATGCAGCAATACAAAAACACTCCAGTGGAAGGAAATATGAAGACTGAGGTGCACAGTTGTACCTCCTTAAAGGGGAAATTCGACATCTTGGGAAATACCATTCTTCGCTTTCATATATAGCATATAAAGACAGACTTATATCTAGTGAAACCCGTTTTGCAAAACAGGAATGTGACCGACGTCGGGAGAAAACTAGTGTTGTCTGAGTGTGTGTGTACGTTGAAAGTGAGTGGTGAAGCAAGAGAGAGAGAGAGTGGAGGTGAGTGTTGTTATCGACTCCGGCCCAGGCAGGAAAAGTTAACAGTGTTTGGTTTGTCCGTTCTGGGCTACTGTAGAAACATGGCGGTGCAACACGGCGGACTCCGTGAAGAGAGGACCCGCTGCCTATGTACATATGAAGGGCTCAATCTAAGCTAATGAAAACACAAAAACTCAGGTGATTATACACTAAAGAAAACATATATTATATTCCATTTCTGCCAATAGATACCCCTAATTGTTACAATGTGTTGGCATTAACACACAAGCTGCAACTGATTCACTTAAAGAATAATAGTTCTAAAGGTATTACAGACACAGAGAATGTGCCAATATGTAATGATCAATACACCCAAGGAATTAGCATTTACTCATCATTACAGGGTTGAGGGCACTTTAGACAATTGAAAAGCACTCTGTGGTTCCCACATATAGATCCCAGTCCCCTTCTTAAGTGCAATGACAGCGAGCTATTGGGACTGCATTCTTTACAGGCACCATACCATTAGACTGAGAGAGAAAAAAGCGAGAGAGGGCACGCCGTGTCACACACAAAAGTAATTGAATCGCTTCCTTTAAGCCATATTCAATTACTGCCACTCATAAATGCACTTAAGTTAGCTGTCCTGTGGGTCCACTTATCAAGTCAGAGCGGCAGTCAGGATGCTCTTAAGGAATAACAGTAGGTATAATTTAGCAATGTGGGGTTGTCAGTGAACAGTTTTTGTCAAAAATCCAGTGTCACAGTGGCGTTTTACACATTGCTAGTTGGTGAAGGGGAGGATTTGTCCTTGTCCAGGCAAGGACAGTGAAGAAAAAGTGCTTTTTCAACCAAATTATTATTACTGCTTATATATTATTACTTTCTCACATCTGCTCCTCTCTCCCACTTTGACCTTGACGTTAACACGATGACAGCTTCAAGCTACAGCGCCTGCTTGGAAACCATGCATCACAAACAGTCTGAAGCTCTTTGTGCAGCTCAAATGTGAAAGAACATAAGAGCTGAGGCTGATATTTATATATTCTGTATAAAGTAAAGAGCCAATGAAGCCACTGTGGAGGTCACAGTTTTCAAGAAACTTTTACAGCATCCTGAGAGGCTTTATAAAATTGCTCCTCGAGGAAATTGATTTAGTTAGCAGCCATTTGCACTGCAGTATTTAAGTGTCCTTGAGCAAGTAAATGGCAAGAAAATTTCATTAAAAGGGATCGATAATGTATAAACAGACTGTTTCTGAAGGAAACATTAGCACACAAGTACCTTATTGTGTCCGATGGGGGGAGGTCTGCTGGTTCTGTTTGCTGTTTCTGTGCTCCCGCCATCATTTAATTCCCCAAATGATGTGTGCAGTAGCCCCGCTGGTCTCGTCCTGGGCTTGGATCAGAGAATACAGTAGGCCGCCTTTGAAGGGATCAAGGAAAGGACTCCTGCTGGTAAACAAACAGAGTTCAAACCCTCGCTGGCTGGAGGTTAAAAAACAGGGTCGATTTGTTGTGAGCAGGACTAATTTAAAGAACTGTGGTGGCTTTGATAGATCAGTGAGTGTGGGACCAATAGGCTATAACGAAAGGGCAGACAGAGAGAGGAAAACTTATTGAGAAAGAGTGCAGGACATGCTTATAACTACAATTATAGTATAGTATTATTATATTATAATATATAGTAAGACAAAATTCTCAAATGAACTGTTTTCTGAATGAGAAGACTGACATACAGTAGATCATTACATTCCTTATGAGAAACAGTACTCTTGGGGATCTGAAAAGCATAATATGGGAACGAACCAGCAGGCAGACAGCAGAGTAATAAACAGAAGGATGATAATAGGACACGAGTGTCCTGTTTACCAGGTGAAGACAGACTTTGATGAAGGTTGTAAAGATCCAGTGAGCGCAGGGGTCAAGGAAGTCTGCTGTGTCTTTAGTGGGTTTTAAAGAGACTACAGCTAGTAAGACTGTAAAGCTTGTGCAATATTTCTGTATTGCCATTTACTTTAACTATAATCCTTATGAGAAATACAAATATACAAAATATGTGACGAAAAACCGTTTACTAAGCCCAGCCCCCCCTTGTTACTGATGCTACTCTAATCAAGCTTTCCGTTCTCACACTTTTTGAAGCAATGGGTCCTTGATTTCAAACAGAGATAGACAAAAGCAATAATTTCTTGACGATCGATTCTTGACGATTCTTTTCCCAGCTGAAATGACAGCTGTTGCTAACACATTTCATGAGCTGTAGTATGCTAGTGTATCAAGCTAACCTTGGCTCTATGAGTTGGTTGAAAACAACGTCTCTGTCTGACTTTTTAATGTTTCCAGTCGACTCATTTTAAAATGAGAAAACCTGAAAAAGGGGCCTGAAATCTGCACTTGAAGGCTACACATGACATTGTGCTTAAACGCTGAGGCTAAAGCTGCATGTCCCAGGCAAAAAGTCAGCATCCTGACTAGTTGATGACCCATGAGGAAATAAACGAGCAGCACAGTTCTTGCATTGCAGGGTTGAGCTGGTTACTACTGTAAGTACGATAACGAAATAGACTGCTATTTAATTGAAACCTAACATGTTTGCCTGCTTAGCTTACATACTTCTTCATATTTTTAAATGTGTAATATTTTTATGTGCTAGTTGGGAATATGGTCTTTGATTTTATTAATTAAAATAAGCGTTAGGACTGTGTATTGGCAAGAATCTGGCGATACGATACGCATCATGATACAGGGGTTACGATTCATATATTGTGATACTGTAAGCAAGGTGATATATTGCGATTTTTTTTAATCTAATGTCAAGAAAACTGCCATAGTGTAAAGAACGCATCAGCATATGCATAAAATCTGAGTAAAAAAGAACCTCTTTGCAAATGAAATAAAGTATTGACGGAGTTAATCTTTGCATGCAGTCTATTAATTAAAATCCATACACTGTTTTTGAGAATCGATACAGTATCACAAAACATATTTACGATATTTTCAATATTTTCTTACACCCCCTAACGATGTGCTCCTTTGCCTTGAAAGCGACGCTCGGCACTACTGTAGGTAGTAAGCTAGTTAGCCGGACATTGTAACGATTGCAGCTTACACTTGTGTTTTAGGTTTTGGGAAAGCTCCAAAGACAAACCCTCTGAACTCTTACTACAGCCCCATTCATATCACTTCAACATGTTGAGAAATCCAAAGCTGCTATATCAATTACGTTTGCTACTACTACTACTATGATTAGAAAATAAGTTTGTGGGCGAGAGGTTTAGCGACTAGTCTATTCATCAAGACTTAGTATATTACATAATCTTCATTTAGAAATCAATTTTCCATTATAATTTTAGGTTTATACACCTGAAAACCATGATTTTATCTAAAAGCATTAACTCTAACCATGTTCCATTTATACAACAGTTTCAATACTGTGAAGGATGAATGAAAAGAAAAGCCTCTGTGTCTAATGTCGGGCCTTGGAAGAAGTGTGAGGGAGGCGACAACCCTCTAAAGATCAATGAACAGCAGCAAAGGAACAGGAGGAGCTTATGTCAACCAATCCCATTAGGCCTTGGGGAGCAGCATCTGACGCAAACCAGGAAGCCACCTGATGTGAGAGGGGTCAGATAAACGCAACAGAACTGACGGTCACACGGGACAGGTGCTTCCTTAATGATACACACCACACTCGCGCACACACACACACACACACAAACACAAATACACACACACACTTGCAAACTATATTAGGCCTGTTGCTCATCTCCTCCCTCAGCTGTGTGTCAGAGGCTTTCCCAGACATCCAGCCCACGCACAGGCATACACAAACACACACACACACACACATGCATCCTCAGACAGGAGGGGCGGGGTGGGGAGGACAAGCGGGCCAAAGAGGACGGAGGACAGGGCACGCACGCAGACGAGCCCGACAACAGGCAGGAAACTCTAGAGAGCAGCCGCTGCTATTTTCTCTCCTCCTCCGCGCTCTCAGTTTCCATTTACGATAAAAACATGTTGGAAAAAAACGGTCATGAAAAAAAAAAAAACTACAAACAGGACAACTATTAAAAAGTCAAATAAACCTTGAAGAAAGTATTAAAAGGAAACTGAGCACCAAAATAGGAATGTCTCCCGTTTTACGTGTGAGAGGGATTTGGATGGCTCATCCTTCCTTTCAAGTTTCCTTCTTGCCGTCTACAGGAAAGCATACATTGAATACAGACTCCTGCCAGGCCGCTCTGTATCAGCTCTATACCGCGACTGAAGTATGATAAGGCAGGGAGGAATGTGGCGTCCATACGTGCAGATTGCATTAATAAACAATGGGACCATCACGGCTCTCCAGGGGGTCGTGAGAGGGGACGGTTGGGGTTAGAGACGAGAATAGAGAGGAAGGAGGGGGGAATAGTCTGAGTCAGTGCCGAGAGGTGCACGTATGCAATGCTGGGTCCCCCCATTAAACACACAGCCCACATATGCACACACACATACATACATTTGGAACTTATTAAACTTCCGACCTAAGGGGGGCTGCAACCGAAGACGAGTAACTGCACACACACGTCTTTCTGGCTTCACTCTGTGGAAGCTTGACAAAAAAAAAGAAACATGCTGTAATTTTCCCAAATCATAGGAAATAACTAATTATATATGATAACAGAGAAGTGCATCCTTTTGTCAGTGTGTCATCCCGCAATTTTAATAGCAGCTTTGCTCTTGACAGAAATAGGGCTTTTAGTTTTGGGTTATGTCTCTCTAAGATATGATTACAGCCACTAGTTTGGCTCTCCGGGGACTATTTATGGTGAAATGGGGGAAAAAATGGCCACAAGTCAAAAGAGGCCAACACCAAAATGCTGAGGATGCTCTGGAAAGCTTCATTTAAATATTCTCTTTGAACGCTCCCATGCATGCACGAACTCCTCCACATACTCTTTGAATATACACATACATGTTTATGAGAATGTGGGTGACAGGAAAACATGAGAAACTCATGGCCGAGGGAGCAGCAATCATTTTTTTATGACCAGAATGTTTCATTGTTTTTACAACAAAACAGATTATGTTGAGACCAGGCGGGCGGGCGGGCTAACAGCCGGCAGCTCAGGCCCAGAGTGATATAACGTCAGCCTGCCGTTTGTTTGAGTGAGCGTCAGTTGGGCACAGTGGGATCTTTTTTCCCCCTTTGTTTGTTTTCAATGGCCCATAAACAGTCTGTATAAACCAACAGGAAAAAAAAAAAACTTTTAATTTAATTTTCCTGCATCTCCCTCTGACTGTGTTCGCTTGTTCTCTCCCTGCACCACTGCACCTCGTACCCACGAAACACTCTGGGATTGTTTTGAGCTGTCTGGCGGAGGAAGGAAAGCGGTGTGAGAAAGTGGCTGTTTTTTTGGAGCGGACAGGAATTGGCCTCACGGCGCACGGTTCCTCTCCTCGCAGCGGGAACAATGCCGTGGCGTCACACCCCTGCGCTGACCCTCGCCGTTTCACATGGAAAAATGTTCCCAGAATTCCGCTCCCAGGCTTGGAGGTATAAGGCCGAGAGCAGGGAGGGAGAGAGAGAGAGAGAAAGAGAGAGAGAGAGATGTCAGGGAAGGTAATAAGGGAGAGGAAACCTTTGCTACCAGGAGCATTTGTAGCCATGGCGACCTCCTGAAGCTGATTAGTTAGATGGAGGAAGGGGAGGCGTGGCCTTAAATCACGCGTCCCAACAGCCAGTCACATCATCTGGAGCGGGGAGTACAGACAGGGCACTCACACAAGGTAACTGTCGTAAAAACTACAGCTTCAACTTCTTGCATTGTCACAGTGCCACCCCACCCCCCCTCTCTCACTCCCCAGCCCGTTTCACTTCACTCCCCGGCTCATTACCACATTGTTGCCCCTTCCCGCTCTTTGTATAAAAACTAATCAGACTAATCAGCTCATGCAATAAAAGATGTGATATTGGCACGCAAAGCTTTACTTCCCTAAAGTGGCCTAAAAGAGCCACATTAGGGAAGTAAAGCTGAAAGAGCCATAGCAAAGTATGTGTTGGGCTCTGCAAGCCGCTAACGAGGTTGCGGTTGGAACCACAGCGGCAGGCCGCAGCAGGGAGGAACCAGGGAGAGCTCCTGGCAAGCTAATAGCTGTTAGTTACTAACATTAACAAAAGTTGGGTTTTGGAAATGAGTAGGGGAAAAGTAGGTTTGGCCAACAGATTTTTTTTTTCTCTTTTAAACTTATTTGGAAGAGAAAAACAAATCACAGCTACTAGACTTCTGAGTGCAATCACTTTCAGTTTTATCTCCAAATATTTGTTTTAATGATGCGGCTAAACTTTTGGCTGATCGTCTGACCACTTGTGTTTCTCCACAATCCCAGCACTCAGCAACACTGGTGGAAATGGTGAGTACAATCTTATCACATCCCATAGAAATGATGGCCAAAAGTATAAAACATAAGACTCAAGTTGTGATAAACCAGAATTACAAGCCATGTTCGAAAACATGTTGTATATTATGCTAAAATTAATCAGGTTATACCAGAGTTCAGTCAAGACAGGGTGAGTGATCTTGAAAAACTAGCAAGAGTACACTATATTTCTAAAAATGATCCAACCGAAAAACCAAGCCCAGTTGCCAACACTTTTCCAATGAAAAAAGCTAGCAGCATAGCTCCAAAAGTCCCTAAATCTATCGAGAACGTCGCCAAATCTGCAACACTGACAGTCTGTCAGGCTTCCCTCCTGAACCACTTCCCCACTATTAACATTACGAACATTAAAATATTATAATGAACCTGAACATGGCTATTGTTAGTACTCACAGCTGTCAAACTAGCAGCTTGTGGAAGACTCCGGTGACGCACAATGAGTGCACGGACAGAGTGCACGCAGGTAGACAGGTAGACCATCCAATCATTATATTTTGCTTGAAAGAAATGATTAGACAGGTTTATTGACAGCAACAGATGCCGGATTTCTTTCTTTTTTTTGTCAGAGCATTTGATTAATTGATTGCTGTTGGCATGTAATGAAAATTTCAACTAATATAACGAAAAAAAAAATTCTAAAATCTTTATTAACTCTGCCTTTAATGTTTCATGGAAGAATTCCATGAGAAACTGCCACAAACTCCATAATTCACAACACCTTAAGGTCTCTCTATATTTCAAAAGCCACTGGAGGCCAGTGTCATATGAATGTATTGTACCCGTTAAGCCAATTCATTTGAAATTCATTATAAAGTCTGGATTCATGTCACACTGCAGAGAAGGAGGGTAAAAAGCATGAGGCAATAATTCCTTTACAGCAGCCATAAAAATATGTTATTGTGCTGCTTTAATAACCTTCCCAGTAACATTGTACCTCTAGTGCAGAATATGCTGCTTGCTCCACACAATAACCATTTTATATGCCCTTGTGAACCTGTGAGTGTTTGCATAAAACTCCAGTAAAATGTGCTGATCTTGTAGAAAGATCATAAAGAATGCAGAGAAGACGTGGCGCTGCGAGTTCATGGCTCACAGTTCATGGGCTCACTGGGGACAGTTGGCAAGAAACAGGGTAAGTAAATCCGTTATTTGTAGTAGCATCAATAAGTATAATTTACTGTATACAGCATCGAATTCAACATCTCCGTTTGCTTTTGCTGAGCAGCCTGTGGTAAAACAGGCTCGGTGAGATGGGCGCCCATCACTTGGAAGATACGCTTCGGAGGCAGACAACGAAACATGCTGATTAGGACAATAATATGGGTGATAAGGGTGGCGCAGTCTAGAAAGGCAAGAGGGTGACTTGGTATTTTGATTTGTTGAACATTGAATCTTTAAATTCAAGGATGACTGATATTGAAAGGGCACTTCTGCTGATGTGATAAAACATCTTAATCTGCATCGCTGCAATAAAAAAAAAAACTGACAACTGCTTTCCACAAGATAAAAAATCTTGCAAAAGATCAATTAACCAGCTAAGTAGATATTTGTTCTTGCCGCCCCGTGCATTACACACAGACGTCGGTGAACAGTAGAGGTGGATGAGATAAGGACGAGGCAAGAGATGAAAGAGGACGCTGGCTGTGATCTTAGAGGAAATGGGGTGAGGAGGAGGAGGAAAATGGAGGGGCTGCCTGCCTGCGTCCCCCTCTTCTGTTTTGTTTTAACAGAAGTTGGCAGCACAGCGGCCGGCCCGGTTGGCACTGAGGCAGCAAACAGTCTCCACCCTTGAACAGTGACTCACCCTCCTGGAGCCTCAGAATGAACGCTGAGCTGCCAAACTTTCTCTCATTACCTCTGTCTGTCTTTTCTCTGCTGCACTCTGCTCTCATCCTATACCTTTCACAACTGTACGGGCGTACGTCTCTGTTTGGTATCAAATCTTTTGTCATTTTATCCAATTATCGAACTGGGATATTTATTAATTCAGCATTGATTTATATGGTAATCTGAGACCAATTAATCTGTCATATCTTGTTTTATTCTTTAAAGTAATAGCTTGACATTTTGCGAAACACGCTTCTTTGCTTTGTAACCAAGAGTTAGACAAGAAGATTGATACCACTACAGTCAGCAGCCAGTTAGCTTAGCTTGAAACCGGGGGGAAACCGCTAGACTGGCTTGGTCCGAAGACAACAAAATGGGCCTACAAGTACCTCTAAAGCTCCTTAATCAACATCTTATATCTTGTTTATTACATCTGTAGGCTACATAAAACAGAGTGAAACCCGGCACATAACCCCCCTGTCAAAATATAACATGTAGTCAAACAAGATTAATCGTGTTATTTTGCCAGTTTCAAGACTTCTTCAAAACAGTATGATGTTCATTAATAAATTATGGTCCCATTTAGAGTCAAATCCATAAAGCAGGGGATGCTTTAGGGCGTGGCTACCTTGTGATTAACAGGTCACTACCACAACGTTGTCCAGGCTGGGAGTTAATCGTGTTTTTGTCGTACAACGTAAACACTTTCACAGCGTGTTTTCAGTTTATGAGAGCTAATTATTTTGGTCGCTTAAAAATGTCTTATTCAGCGTTCGGCTGTACTTAGCTCCACCCTCTCGTGTCACTTCTGGTTGCAAAGAACCAAAATGGCGACGGGCAAAATGCAGTATCCAAGGCTTCAAAACGTCAGTCCACAAACCAATGGGTGATGGGTTTGTCTTTCAACGGAGCCCGGCTAGCTATTTTCCCAGTCTTTATGCCAAGCTAAGCTAACCAGCTGCTGACAGTCGCTACATTGGGTAATTGCACTAAAAATTCCAAACAGGACAGTGAAGGCCAAAAGTGATAAATCATATTTCTCTTAAAGGCTGACGCCAGGCTGTACGCTTGTGCCCTGACACAGGGCTGTAAATTTGCTTGCGCCTCCCTCCACATTTTTGTAGAATGCTCATACAAATTCCAAACCCTGAGGTGACTGACCCCTGTCAAAATTATAATTACAACCCTGCGTTTACAACGGCTAGTGGGCTTCTTATGCAAAATGTTAAACCTTATAACTGAGAGATAGAGATATGTTAGAAAATGCATTATAAACGTATCTCATCACCAAAAGAGGATGTGGTCAATGCTCTATAAACTGTTCTGAAGTGTGGTAAGTAGACAAGCTTATAGTTTATATGTTGTACTACAGTTCATGAGAGGGGTGCAGACACCAGACAGAGACAGTGTCTGAACAGGACTCCGACATGTAAAATATGTTGCTCTGAGACATTCTCATAAAATGTTCCAAAGAAAGTCAACTCATTGAAACGCCGTCACTTGGCTGCATGTAAGAAAGGTGTGAATGTCCATGTTTTCTGATCCATAACGAAAGAGGCTGACAAGTGTTTAGATCCATATATGGGAATGAGGAGAGCATGTGTAAAAGAAAAAAGAAAACTGCTGAATATATTCTTTTCCTCGCAAAGCGCCGCTGTAATATAAAAAAATCATACGGCTGAGTTGTATAGGTTCAAAGGTTAAGAGATGGCTTCACACTCCTGATATATATATATAGCTTACCTTGGTTCCCACACCGTAAACAACCTTGTGATGTCAGTGATGATCCCGGGGCCAGGATGGGGACAATAAACAGGAAGTGGCTCAGCAGCAAGCTGCATCCCATAATAATCAAGACAAAAACACAGACAAACAATCCCAAATCACAGCAAGACGCACAGAGTGACAGATAACACGGACATGCGACCCCGAATCTTTGCACAAACTTACAACGGCCCCAAAAGCAACAACACGCCGGAGAAATCCAAACAATCCACATTCACACAGAGAGAAGAGAACATTGAACGCACCAAATCAAAGACTTGTAAACCCAAACTATCCAGTAAACAGAGAACCAGACATGTAGATACAACTGGAGATGTGTGCGGAGAGGGATACTAACAGGCGTAAACAAAGGATAGTGTGACAAAATTTGTAGGCCCAACTGTGAGCCAGCACCACATATTTCATGTTAGACTCCGACTTATCATCCAATATACAAAACTGGAACATCATATTTCTATATTGTTAGCAGCCAATAGCAGCGAGGACTGCCTTTGTGCCTCATTTCAACAGTGAGCCTATACCGATCTTTGTCGAGGCCAAATAAATCCACTATGAACCTCTCGCCCTGCCTGCAAACAGCTGGAGCCAATGTTTTAATGCACTACAAACACACAGAGACAGGAGCATACTGCGGGGATTCCTTGACTCGCTCCGCCCTGCGCACGACGGCAACCATCTGCACACTATTTCTCTCAGCGCTTGTTATGATTGGTCCCACCTCTTCATGTCTGATGTAGTCTCACAAGTTGTGTATGCTGGGTGATTTACAGCTAACATGTAAAATTACTGGCTGTCTGTACGCACAAACAACCTTTTTTATAGGCTTACTAATTGGCGTGCTGCGCAATGGTACTTAGCATTAATCTGAGAAGCCTGGAGCCAAATGAAAAGCTTCAGCCTCGAAGACAGACAGACATCAACAATATGTAATTCAGCAAAATTATTTCTGGCCGTGCATTGCTCTATGGATGGCAAAGTCAGTCAGTCAGTCAGTCCGTCCACCACTTTGACCTAGACTGAAATATCCTATATTGGATGGATTGCCATGACATTCATGGTCCCCAGAGCTTGAATCCTAATGACTTTGGTGATCCTCTGACTTTAGCGCCGCAGCAGCCTGACATTTGTGGTCTAGAGTGAAAGGTCTCAATAACTAGACTGTCATTAGATGGTGAACATGGTCAAATCTGCTAAACAACATGGTAGAAATGTTCTTACTTTGTGCACAAAATAAGTGCACACGTGAAATTACCATCCGATTCATGACACGTGTGCACCGGCCAACTTTGTTCTTACCACTGAGCGTATGTTAGTAATAGGCTGACTGGACACTCATCGACGTCCCCAAACTGTCCGACGGCCGACCGTCAGCTTGGTGCGTAAGGGCCTTTATAGGTTACGGACTGTGGCTCAGGTTAAAAGAAAGAGATATTAAAGTTGATACAAAAAAAAGAATAACAGACCAGAAGATAAAGAAGGAAACAGGTGAAGGAGGAGGACAAAAAAAGTCTTGCTTTGACATCTGCCCTGCAACTCAGGCAGCATATTGGCGACAACATCCACCAAATTTCAAATGATACCCAGCCCTAAATAATGTGGGAAATCACATGAGTCACATAACTCATAAAACAAGATAACGACATTCAAGAAGGAAGATAAAAAAAAAAACACAATAAATAGCCATAAATATCTGAGAAGCATGTATATCATGAAGGGGGAAACAAAATTCTCAGATCATTCTGACATATAATCAGGTCTGTGAAGCCCTACGATGACTGTTTATCCTCAGCTTTTTAATTTGTCTCTAAAATGACATCATGCTGGACACTTCTGCTGGCAGACAAAGTCCTAGGATGAACTCTGGTCATGATACCGCTCACTGGAGTATAGACGCTCGTCTGGAGCGATTCATGCTCCTTCCTTCATCTGTGTGCAGCTGTTAATCCTGTTCCTTCCCAACTCCAACTACTGACCACAGTCACGGGGGGAGGAGGACTTGAAAGGCAACCTCGGTGACTGTACTTCACACCTATTTCTCTGCCTTCACACACAACAGCGCTTACACACATGGATGCATGCACACACACTTTGTCTGTCTCCCTTCATTCACACACACACACACACACAGACAAACACGCAGCTGCCTGGACGCTGAAGATAAGGAGCTGGAGCTGTGAGAGAGAAGGAGGTGGGGGGGGGGGGGTCGCTCGGATGAAGTGTGCATGTTTGCGTCTGTTTGTGTGTGTGTTTTTTCTGTGGAGGTGGAGGGGGAGGGGGCGACTACTCTACAGGACGTCCTGAGAATGGCGAGCTTCTGAAACGGAGGGACGAGCCACACACAACGTCAAAAGCCATACAGGGCTCACATACGATACAAATGATCACAATTGAGCCCCGAAGGCTGATGAGAAAATGTCCCATCCATCAAAACCAAACGTTAAATATCAGGGAGTTAACGACGTAACGGTTAAATCTTCATCTGGCGGACGTTCAAAAAGCAGCTGTTTATGTTAATGAGGGAGAGATACACAACGGCTGATGCTTTAACCATGACCAGTGGTTGGAAAAACAGCAACAGAAGCCAAACAGAGTCGGAGGGCCTAAAGATGTCGTTAGCAGCGGGCGTACGCAGATGGAACTGCCTCTCCATTTCCCTAACGACTGCACCATAGGAAGAGAAACAAGGTCTTCTCAGCATTGATTTTCCTCCTGGGTCCATGCTGTGTGTGTGTGTGTGTGTGTGTGTGAAGGAGGTCTCAGCAGCAGCAGCCTTCCTAATGGGATATGTTGTATACAAGGGGGGCCTGGGAAACAACAGTGTAACCAAAGGGAAGAGCAGAAGGGAAACAAGGACCCCTCCCTGTCCGAGTACGGGACAAACATGTTCGACTCACACACATTAACACACACACCTCCTCGCTCTGCGTCAGGCTGATGTGGAGAGTTCCCTTTTGGACACCTTTCTCTTAGTGTGCTTCGTATTTGATGGATATGTTTTGATGTTTAGATCAGACACAGTGCCGTGCAGCTCCGCTCGTGCGTCCCTAAAAGCTTTAAGTTTCAAATGAGGAGGAAAGATGAGGGCCACGTCTATCTCTGTGTACACTCGCTTTTCATCTTGTTTATTGGCCAACATGCCCCGTGGTCCTGAGAGCCCGCCAGCCAATGACAGGCCCGGGACGAGAGCTGGCACGGTGCCACCGCCGGAGCAGGTGCAGCCAGAGTAAGAGATAAGGAGAAACATGCTGACAGATCTGCCGATCAACTTAAAAACACTGATTGAGACGATTGACGCGAGGCTACTTTTTTTGGCTGAGGGGACGCTGTCGTGTTAGACGGCACCCGTGTGGGCGTGGGTGGCCCTGTTTGTGTGGGATTAGAGGTGGGGGTGGGGGTGGGGGTGGGGAAGGGGTAAAATAATGCGTGTGTGTGTGTGTTAGTCGGCTCTAGTGCCAGGGCTCCTGTGCGACATCGTGGAAAATCCTCCTCAGCGGTTTCCTGTGGGTCTCCATTATCAGGCCTCGTTGATAGACCAGCTTTTCCCCCCTACTTCCTGCCTCTCTTCCTCCCCTTCCACCCCACTTCCCCTCCCACACTCTTCTCAATCACATGAATCACCGCTGCCACGGAGAGGGCGAGGGGCCGGCGGCGACTATAAACTACACTCCAAACTCAGTATAGTTTTCACTGCACAATGAGCTAATTTCTTCCCCTTGATGCCATGTAAACCAATGCCAGTCAGTCGCATGCATCGCCGCATTATTTGGGATTTTATTTTATTACTGTGCTGTTTTAGCTTATATATTCCTGTGCACGTAGAGTAGACAAATGCTGAGTCACTTGCGCATGAGGTCCACCCCTTCTCTTTCTCTGTTGGATGTGAAACCAAGATGCCAGTCAGGATGGAGCTTGTCTTGTTCGTACGTCCTTGGCAAGCCCTAACAACTTGTATTTCACAGCAAACACAACTTTTGCCAGGATTTAAAAAAAGAGACAGCTCGGGATGAAACGCCACTTGAGCTTGAGTGATGACACCGTTCGTCTTAAGTTTCAGATATGTCTGTGCAACTTCAAGAAGTGTTCACCAAATCTTGCACTTTGAACATTTCCTTCAAGTTATGGGGAGTTTAACATGAATCTTCTCTGACTGTTTTAGGAGTTGAGGGTATTTTAAAAAACACAAAGCTTTGGGGTCGTGCTCTTTTTCAGCCGCGGACGGACAACTCTTGGCAACCCATGTTGTTACCCGGACAACATCAACAAACACAGTCCTACCTGATGATGATGGGGGCTGAAAGATGGCTGCGGGTCAACAAACACACAGAGAGCGGGGAAATGAGAGCGAGCTTCAAATGCTTTGAATCCTTGCATTAATTTCAGCGTGCATTACTGGGGGGATGGGGAAAGCAAGAAAGAAATAAGGGTGTCTATTGTATGTGTGAATGAGAAGGAAAAGGGTGGAGAGTGAGAGAGAGAACGTGAAGGTTGGAGGGATAAAACATGACTAATCTTGCTGTCTTCTATAAAAAAGTCCACACAGTAAATCTTTCTCTAAAGCTTTCCATCAATCGCTCACAAATGTAGACGATTGATCTATGGCAGCGATCGTTGCCGAGCCTTCCAGGGAAGGTAGGGCTGTTGTTCGCTACAGGACGTGACACAGAGCATGTGCGAGGGGCCTGATAGAGAGGCAGAGGCCGATGAGAAAAGGAAAGAAAATAAAGAGAGGGGAGGAAAGGGAAGCACTTAGGTGTGCTTGATATCCTATCAGCGCCCAATACCCATCTCAGGCATGGAAAAACACCATGAATGGGATTCACTGCTTGGTTAAAAAATGAGCAGGCTGAGCACATTTTGCACCGTGGATGGGAGCGGAGATCAAATGGTGGATGGATAAAAAGCTTGGAAACAATACCCAGTTCCCCGTGTGTCCGAGAGCCAAATATGCAGCGGCAATATGAGTTCCTTTTTGTTCTTGAAAATGCTCCTCAGATGTTTGACGCAAGACCAAGAGTGGAAGGGGAGGGGGAGAGGAGGGGGGAGGTTGGAGGGAGACAAAACAAACAGCAATTAAGGTAGTTTGTGAATCCGTTTGAAAGGCCTCATGATCCATCCTTTAGGAAACATCTGCCATATTGATGTATGAGGCCAGGAAAAGACAAAATTCCTTCTATCCCAGTAAAACAAACCTTAGCAGTGGCGAGTCGCCTATCTATCCATTTCTAACCTGACGGTGTAACGTTGGCCTTCACGCATGCTTACATGCAATAAAACACACTCGCACACGAGGTCTGTTTTTTGCTACACTCCGAAATATATCCCTCATAAACATTTATAGTCTAAACACAGATAACACCACCCCTATCGCTTTGCCCTCAGCTGGAAATTCCAGCCAACCGTCCAATGGGGAAGGGGGATAAGAATATGTCTTTTGAAGCAGAAAGCTCTTGCATGTCTATAGGGAAGAAACATTTTTCATAATCCCCGGCAAATGCTACAGCGTCTATATCTCCCATCTAGATATAATTGGAATGAAAGAGAGTTCAAGCGTCTTAGCTGTCGGCCCGAATAACCCTGAAAGTCCCTGAGAGGAAGCAGACAAAGAGCAAACTAGAAGATTTACTGTGAGAGGCAGATGGGGAAAGATACAAACAATACTTTTACAAATGTGCTGCGCACTTTCCTGAAGACCACTGTGCTGTTAACTTCACAAGTCTTCGGGGAAAACATCCCCTTTGGAAGTGCTGGAGAGATTCATCAAACTATAAATCTGATATATATCAGGCCGCATAAAACACTCAAGTACCATGTGGAGAAATGAGAAGATAAATGGGAGACCCCCGCAATGAGACAAGTCTGACATAGTGCTCTCATGTGCATGTTGGTGTGTTTACGCTCTACAATAAACGACAGCCTGGTTATGAAGCTAAAAACTGCAGACAGAGGAAAAATCCAATATGGCGGTGGTTTAGGTTGGTTGTTGTGCAGTAAACAGAGGATCAGGCTGCAGTGTGCCTTTGTTTTTATGTCAACACTGAGCTGTTCAACCAGAGGACCAGAGAACACCCACACACACACACACACGTCTTCTCATCTTTCCCCTTTGACCTGCTTCTGTAGGCTAGGCTATGTCACCTGCTCCAAATGTGTGTGACTCCAGTAGGAACAGTTTAAAGGAATAGTTAGACATTTTGTGAAATGCACTTACTCCCTTTCTTACCGAGAGTTAAATGAGAAGATTGATACCAGTCTCAAATCTGTCCGGTAAATATGAAGCTCAGTGCAATGCAAAATTAAATCTGCTAAAGTCGAGGTCCGGCTTAATTACTTTCCCCTGCACGAATGTTCTGCAGTGGTGTGCAAGCATTCATAAGAACCCACCAAATTAGTTTTTATACATTTTCTGTACACATTTAACTTAGCTTAGCACAAAGATTGGAAACGGGGAAACAGCTAGCCCGGCACTGTCCAAAGTTAACCTTTAAAGTGCACATAATTCCTCTTACGGATTAAACAAACAAGATATGTGTTATTAGTGAGCTTTAGAGGTATTGGTAGGGGGATTTTGTTACCTTTGGACAGAGCAAGTATAGCCGTTTCCCCCTGCTGTTAGTCTTTATGCTAAGCTAAGATAATAAGTGCCGGCTCTAGCTTCAAACTTAACGTGCAGATGCCAGAGTGGTATCAATCTTCTCACCTGACTCTCAGGAAGACAGTGAATAAGCATAGTTCCCTTTAAGGATATCACACTACTTTATATTAGCATTTTAAATGTGATCGAATGAGCAGATATGTCTTTTCAGTTACAATGAATTTGAATAATTTACACAAGAAAACATAAACTGACAGCAACCTTTTACCTTTAGAGTACAATATAACTTTTTTTTTATTAATTAGTTAAATGATAAACTGATTTGGAAGAACAATGGATAAAGCATAGCATGACGAAGATTTCATTCAAAAAAACTAATTCGGACTAAGAGTTTGGTGTAATGATCTACACTTTTATGTACTTATGTACTACACTTAACCTCCCTTTTTGAGTAGGTGTATTTCCCTGAAACTCTAATACAAATTCAGTTGTACTTTGTCCTGTGTTATGTAGCCTACAACATGAGTCACGTATTACTCTCTTGGGCTATGTAAACGGAGAAATATATCATTCATTGTTTCAATGCTGTAAAAGGAAATGAAACAGAAAGGCTGCACTAAACCGAAGAGCCTCAAGAATCCCAACAAGCTCACAGTTTAGGTCCAGAAATGTGTTTCTGTTCAACACGTGATTCTTTCAAGTGTTTACAATCACATCTAACAATCAAGTCCCAAGGTCACAATTCAACAGCTGGATGAAATATCCGATTTAATTACAGAAACATTTCCAATTGGAAGAAAATCACAAAAACAAGCTTTTTTGTTCTTTGACCTGGCAGCCAAATGTAGATGTTAACTCCCTTGTTTCCAACTTACCAAGTTTTATGGCTGGGCAATATATCAATATTTTAACGATATCATGATACGAGACTAGATATCGTCTTAGATTTTGGATATCGTAATATCATAATATGGCATAAGTGTTGGCTTTTCAAGGCTGCATTATAGTCAAGTGATGACATTGTCTGAAATTACCAGACTGTTCTAGCTGTTCTATTATTTGCCCACTTAGTCATTATATCCACATTACTGATGATTATTTATCAAAAATGTAATTGTGTAAATATTTTGTTAAAGCACCAATGGTCAACCCTACAATATCGTCACGTATCGATAAAGGTATTTTGTCAAAAATAGTGTTATTTGTTTTTCTCCATATCGCCCAAGCCTACCTTACTATAATATAGTAAAAAGCAAAAACTGAAGGCATCAGCAGATAAAACGCCAGTCCAATCAGGAACCCCGTTCCAAAGTGTCAAACGAGGAGCTTAACCGAGATTAATGTTGCAGCAACATGTGTGATCGCGTGGCAACCAAAAGGCAACAATGCAGCATGTTGTTTATGTGATGTTTATTGCTTGACATGCAACCACAGAACAGACTTTGATCATATAGATCTAAATATTGCATTTATCTTTTCTTCAGTCTGGTTGTGTTGCAGCTTGTGTAGATAAAAGCGGGTTTATTTACGGGGGAAAGAAAAATGCAGAGTAATTTGGCCTGCGGCAGGGCTGTACAGTTAGATCAGAAGCAGACAACATTGGCCAAAGCAAAGATCCATCTGTCTGTTTCTTGCTGAGAGGAGTGTGTGCGGGGCGGAGAGTGCACACACACACACACACACACATGCAGACACCTCCCATCACCAGCTGGATCAGAGAAAGCAGCACTTGGGGAACAGTTGACACGCTGATCTCTTTAATGGTTACATCCTCCACACCCAACACCCGAGACACTACACGCTTTCATTAGTTTAAACCGGCCGACAGAAAAAAAATAATACATATTGCAACATTCCTTCCCCCCAGATTCACAACACACACACACACATATGCACACTATCCTGTTAAGCAACCCCCTCCTCCATGCAATCAGAGGCTCAGAATAGGAAGGAGGGAGAGGAAGCGGCCCTGCATTCACAGGCTGGGAACAAGGAGAAGGAAAAACAGCCGGAACCTGGAATTTACGGAGGAAAAAACAACGGCCATCCAAAAATACCTCAGGACCATCTCCGCAGATAAACAGAAATATCATTACTCTCATCCTCTCGCTCGGGACAGTTTTCCTTACACACTTCCTTCATCCCCAACTCTGCTACTGGCTGGCTACTCAACATCGAGGAAACTTTCGCACGAGTAGCACGGCTTTTTGATATTTGCTCAATGTGCTCCTCAGGTCTTTCTGCATGCATCAATCTCACACAGGTCAGGAAAGCCATGCAGAAGGTGTAAGAATATCATTCGGCCCTGAGCTAATCAGTGCTAAGTGGACCTTCAACAGCAGACCAGAAACCCCCAGCCAGTGGTCCAGTCTTACTTCCTATTCTCCTTTAGCTTCCTAAAGTGGTGTAGTAAGGTTTTGCATTGCACCACAGTCACACACGCTTCTGAAATGTGTCAACAAGTCATGCATATAGAGAGAAAAAAGGGTGATCTTGGTTGGAAGAATCTGACGAAATTCTTCATAACACCCCAGATCAAAAGCAGACAGCTAAAGCAGCCATGGTGGACGCTCTGTGGCAACCTGGAGGCCAAACATACCCATGTTTTCACATTGTGTGATATGCTATTCCAAACAATTGTACCGTGATGTAGCTGGGGAACATAGAGATGGATGTGCAAAGAAGAGATAGATACCAGGCAAAAATTCTGCTTTTAGCCAGTAAAAAAAGCTATAACAAGAAACTGGTATAAAGTAGGGCTGTCAAAGTTAACATGATAACGCGTAAATGGAAATTTGTTTTAACGCCACAAATTTCTTAACGCATTAATGCTATCGATTTTCTGGAGTTTGAAGCGGGCTCAGTTTTAAAGCTACTGGTATCATATGAAACTAGTAAACCTAAGGAATCCATTAATAATAACCATTTCATACTAGCTCATCGCTCCAAACTTGGGCTAAATTTTAGCAAGGAAAAACTGTCATGGACATTTTCAAAGGGGTCCCTTGACCTCTGACCTCAAGATATGTGAATGGAAATGGGTTCTATGGTTACCCACGAGTATCCCCTTTACAGACATGCCCACTTTATGATAATCACATGCAGTTCGGGGCAAGTCATAGTCAAGTCAGCACACTGACAGCTGTTGTTGCCTGTTGGACTTTAGTTTGTCATGATTTGAGCATATTTGTGATGCTAAATGCAGTACCTTTGAGGGTTTCTGGACAATATTTGTCATTGTTTTGTGTTGTTAATTGATTTCCAATAATAAATATATACATACATTTGTATAAAGCAGCATATTTGCCCACTCCCATGTTGATAAGAGTATTAAAAACTTGACAAATCTCCCTTTAAGGTACATTTTGAACAGATAAAAAATGTGTGATTAATTTGCAATTAATAACGATAAATGGAAAATCATGCAATTAATCAAGATTAAATATTTGAATCGATTGACAGCCCTAGTATAAAGCTGAACCGCCAGGGAGAGAACAATGGTTTGAGATTGTTCAGGACATCTACTCAGTGGAAAAAAGGCGACATACCAACTAAAAATTAAAGGAGATATCTTCGACAAAAGCGGATCATTTACATGAAACAGGATACCAAGAAGTAACTTAACTGTTAAGCTATGGAATAACTGAGAATGTATACATGTCTTAACTGCCCGTGACAACTGCTTTTGCTGTATTTGTTTAATGTTGTATTGATTGGTGTCATGGTGTATGGATGCTCATGATGTTTCTTTGGGGTGTAAAACTTCAATAGAAAGGCTGGACCATTCATTATGACCAAACTAAATGTAAGTTAATGTAAGCTTTTCATAAAGATCTGCTCCTTTCAGCAGTTAGAAGTTAACCAGGTTGTCAGATCCAGAGGACAGCACCGTGACGGAGCCCTTCCTGTGGGTGCTAAGAGGTGGGGTTCACTGACCCTGAGGTCATTTCCTCTGACCTCTCCTTCCTAATTGATTCAATTTCCTAGCCATTGGTCTCCTATTAGGATGTTCTATTAGACCCATACACCTCCTCTTTAACGTCTTCTTCCTTTGTCTCCAAAAAAGGACACATTTTCATTTTGTGTCACTGAACTTTGTCATCCTATCCACATGTGATGTCAGTTAAATGCAGTTAAATTCCATCCCCGACTCTAAAAATACCAATAACCTTTAAATGACATAATTAACCTTTCGGTGACATAGTGACGTCATCTGCTGAGCTGAAGCGGAATGCTGTAGATGTGGGACTGCAAGTGGCAAAAAAAAAGAAAAGAAAACATGGTGATTGAGTCATCTCAAGTTTACCTGCAGCTAAATGATAGCATCCAAGAACAATGTTTGCGGCCACAGTAACACCCAAGAACTCTCAAATTGTCTTGAATGAGATCCAACAGCAATGTGTTTATACCTGAAATTCACATCTGGCACTTCAGAGATTAGACGATATATGTAATTTATAGTTTATAATATTAGCTGTGTCATGATCAGCATTCAACTAATATCAAGTATTATTTCCATGTATTACATACAGTAAAGGACATATTCAAACGTGTCTTTGAAATGTTAAGTTAACTGTAGTTTTAATAGTGTCAGATATAAAACTGCAGTATTTTTTCCACTATATGAATTTCCATGCTTTGTTATGTGATCAGCTGTAAACTTACATTTGATCATTTGCCCCTGCACCGAACCTTTTGCTGTGTCATACGTTGCAGACAATTCAGTGGAAGGCACCATGTGACCACTATTTTGCCTTCAGGCACCGTCTGTTCGAGGCTCCAGGCTGACTGCTGCGCAAGACAAGCAGCGGGTAGATAACAGTACTGTTTCTGCAGTGACATGCACGTGGTGGTCACCCTTTAACACTGTGCACTTAAAGCTTCAGTAGGCAGAACGTTTTTGGAATCATTGGGCAAAAATTCCATAATAACCTTTCAGCGTATTGTAATTCAAGTGTTCTGAGAGAAAACTAGACTTCTGTACCTCCTCATGACTCTGTGTTCAGGCTTTAACAAAATCTAGACGGGAGTCTTTGGCCAATCACAGGTCATTTCAGAGAGAGAGCATTCCTATTGAGCGTTTCTATTGGCTGTTTCCACCGGCTGGTGGGCAGTGCTTGGTATTTCAACTCAACTCAATATCAACTGGTCTGAACATGGCTGCCGGGTCACAAGCTTTCTCATTTTACAGCTATATGTTTCTGTTTCTGAAAACATTTGAGGCGAGAAATAGGCATTACAGTAACAGAATATTGATTCATATTTGATCAGCGCTGCCTAGTTTGACCGTTTGATTGGAGTTCGTGAGTGATTGACAGCTGCTCAGAGACAGCAGTCTCCAGCTCGGCTCTGACTGGTTGTTTTCCTCCGGTCTGTGAAGTCTTGCAGATGCTGTTAGGAGCACCGGAGGACACAGAGGCACATGATTTTTTTTTCAGATTACCTGTCTCATGCACTATTGTCAGGATATAGTGAGCGTTTTATAAAAATAACTTTTTTTTTTAAATCATATTTGCTCCATTTCTATCCACTGTAGCTTTAACGCAATAATTTGGGTGTTTTGAAGTGGGGTTGTATGAGGTACTTATCCATAGTCAGCATATTACCTACAGTAGATGTCGTTTGGCACGCCCCTAGTTTGGAGAAGCAGACAGGAATTACTGCACGTAACCAAAGCAATATACTGCTGTGGACAGGGCCGGCATCAAAATGTAGTTTATCCACCTAAAAGAAAGGCTCACCTAAAAATAAATCAATATCAGTGTAAGTGTATGCTATATTTAGAATATTTGCCAGCTTACCTCATACAACCCCACTTCAAAACACCTGAACTATCCATTTAACAGTTACATAAAATTTTTGGTGCCGATTCATTTTCCTGATTGTGAATATCAACGTCTTCATTATTCGTACCGAGACATGCACGTATTGTCCTATCCGTCACTTGGCTTTGTGTCCCGCAGTGGGTCAGTTTCCATGATGACATCACAGAGAGACGTATAAAGGAGACGAGTCAGATGGGTATTAATGTCCGTAAACAACTCAACCTAAGACAGACCCGTTTTTTGTGTGCATGTAAACACAATACGACATCAGGGTAATTAAACTAGTTCTGAGGACTCCAGATTGCTCTCCCTCTGTTTGTTCTTGTGTCTGTTTATTCATTCAGCTGATCAAATTTGACTAAAAAATCTCATGGAGATAATACATCCCACCACTGCACTTGAGAATTTCACAATAAAGCCAGATGTTTTGTTGACTCAAACAACATGGATTGCATTTTGAAATTGGATGAGGAATAGCATAAACTTCACTTTTATCTCATATCAAAGCAGCCATTGGATAAGGTTTCATTTTATCAGGTTTCTATCAGTGTGACTGAAACATGTTTCATATCATTTTGCAAACAGCAGGCGCTAATGAAAGCCCGCTAATGCAGATAATGCTTCATCAGTAAAACTTGTTTATTGTGCAGCTGTTGACAAAAACTACAGACCACACTGTCGCCAAGAAATAAACATTCATAACTTGCTTGTTCTATCTTTCCCCTACGCTGCTGGCACTCGGCCTCAAGTTAGCAAAAGAATTTCTGGTTTTTTTTAAATGATAGTTCAGGGGATGCTTTATAAAATAACAAAATCTCATGTTTGCTTAGATACACTGCGAGCTAACAAACATTTCCCGCATTGTTGATTAACTCCGAAAAAATAAATCTCTGACGATCGCTTGCTGATGCAGCGAATCCTCTGATTGCGCCGTCCTGCTCTCGCTCTCACTGAGTGGATCTTCATCTGCAGCAGTTTCTGTTTATTAGTTTTAGTGTTTGACATTTTCCCAACGCAACGTCTTATTCAAACAAGCCTGCTCCGAGCACGCTGCTTTAATCACAAACTCCTCTTTTAAGGTAAATACAACTGGATGGGCTGTCAGATAGGCATTTCACAAAACTAAGTTTGTGGTTTGTTAGGTATGGCGTTTCAGATGTGTATGTGCACAAACGTTCGTACATGTGTGTGTGTGTGTGTGTGTGTGTGTGTGTGTGTGTGTGTGTGTTCGCCCCACTGAGAGCGTTATTACAAAGAGCCAATAGGAGCGAAGGACCACACTCTAGCACATCCTGTTTGACTTGACCTCAGAGGATATTCTCCTTTCCCAAGCAAACAAACCGCCGGGCTTTTTGGATCGTACCAACGTCGGAGGGGAAGGGAGGGGACGGGAGCCGGGGGATGTCTCTGGTGGGGAATCAGTGGGTAGAACGGAGGTTTTGCAGCAGAAGAGTTGCTGCTTTGCCAAAAAGAGCAGAACAGGTTTGATCTCTGAGAAAACAGATAGGTGTGTTGCTAAGGTGTGTGTCACCAACACTGGCTGAAACTTCAAACACTTTCCATAAGCATCGATGATCCAATAATAATAACACAAACCTCAAATTTTCACTTGCTGGCTTTTCTGAGCATTCAACCAAATCTTAAAGTCCTCTTCAGCAACTAATGTTAATATAAGGCATGAGACGATATGAACATTTCATATTGCGATTATCCTGGCCAAAATAATTGTGATTCATGATATTATCCTGATAATCATCAAAATATACATACAGGAATCACTTTACCTTAAATTTTATCGCATCTAAGGCTGCAACTAACTATTATTTTCATTGTCGATTAATCTGTTGATTATTTTCTTGATTAATTGATTAGTTGTTTGGTCTATAAAATGTCAGAAAATGGTGAAAAATGGCAATCAGTGTTTCCCGAAGCCCAAGATGACGTCCTCAAATGTCTTGTTTTGTCCACAACTCAAAGATATTCAGCTTACTGTCATAGAGGAGTAAAGAAACCAGCAAATATTCACATTTAAGAAGCTGGAATCAGAGAATTTTTACTTTTTTTCTTTAAAAAAATACTCAAACTGATTAATCGATTATCAAAGTAGTCTGTCAGAATCAATACACATAAGAGATCAAATACTTAGATGCCACTGGGGCTGCAACTAAAGAATTATTTTCATTATCGATTCATCTGTTGATCATTTTCTTGATTAACTGATTCATTTTGCCTATAAAATGTCATAAAATTGTTTTGAAAAAGACGTTATAATTCCCCACAGCTCAAATGGTGTATTCAAATGGCTTGTTTAACTCAACCAACGCTCCAAAACCCAAACATATTCAGTTTACTGTCATATAGGACAAAGAAAAGAGTAAATCAGTAATTGGCATTTTTGATTGAAAATGACTAAAACGATCAAATTAGTCAAATAATCAATTAATCAACTAATCGTTGCAGAATGTGGAACAAAAAACATGACAAAAAATATATATATGTCATAGCATCTAAAAAATAGCTGCAATACAGGCCACAGGTCAAACATACAGTACATATCTAACCCTAACCCTATGTCTGGGTGTTCGTTAGAGCTGCAACGATTAATCGATTAGTTGTCAACTATTAAATTAAATCAATTGATTGAATCAATAAATCAGTTTGAGTAATTTGTTAAAAAAAAAAAAGTAAAAATTCTGATTCCAGCTTCTTAAATGTGAATATTTTTCATCAGTTTCTTTACTCCTCTATGACACTAAACCGAATATCTTTGAGTTGTGGACAAAACAAGACATTTGAGGACATCATCTTTGGGTTTTGGGAAACACTGATCGCCATTTTTCACCATTTTCTGACATTTTATAAACCAAACAACTAATCAGTTAATCAAGAAAATAATCAACAGATTAATCAACAATGAAAATAATCAGCCTTAGTGTTCGTGTCGATGGGATTGTTAAGCTCATTTTAGGGTCACACCCTTAAAACTGGACCCTAATTAAAAACCAGCATGTCACCAAACCTTCCTCCATGACATCACTCAGCCTGCCCCATCTGACACTATTGTATCACTGACACCCCGGCATTTGTTTTGCTTTACGTATTATGCAAAAAGACGTCTCCTCCTCTAGCTGTATCTGATTAATCCATTATTTGGGTAAGTCGCTCCGGCCCACTCCCTTCGGTCTCCTCGTGGTGTTTTCCTCGGCTAACGGTGGGCCAGCTTGGTTGGTGCTGCTGCTGCTGGGAGACTATTGGGATTAATGCTGCCGACTGACACTAATCTCATTGTGGTTAAGGCTTTGGAGAGACTGTGTACACCCACTTCACTCTCACTCCCAAACACTCGCATTTGTGGCACCAATCCGTTGGGACGTTTATGCCCGAGGTGGGATTTGTGTAGCGGATTCTCTCGCTCGCTGCTCATCTTACGGGTGGTTTAAATCACTGATATATGAACTCTTTAAGAACTTTATAAGCTTTAAAAGGATACAAATAAACATGTGAATTTGCTTTAGGCACGTTATAAAGAATCATCATTTCTTTTTCATATTAAACGCACAAAACGAGGAGTAACTGTGCTTGAGTTTGGTATTAACTGTTTATCATTCACCACATGATAAAGCCGTTATTTTACAGCAGGACTCCTCATTAGTCTATGGTCTAGATCCTGGACTACATGTTCATGAATTCATTAATTATCAGAGAGAGGTATGAGTCCTTCTACTTATCTGAATGAGTAATGAAGGCTCTCTGTTCGTGGTGAATGATATTCAATGCTTCTATCAACTTCAGGAGCTGCCTGTCACTATATTTAGCCTATACAGCCTGTGTTTCCATGGCTACCGGAGTTGAAGTGTGCTGAAGGCAGCAAATTTATACGATCTATATACTCTGAGATCACGTCAGTAATCACAGCGTGTGTCTGACTTCTGAATCACTTCCACCTGGGTCCCATAATACGATTCATGCACCTAAATGTCATTAACTTACAGACATACTGCGTCCAATTTAAAGGGGTTTTCCAAAATGCTCTCAGTCCACAGAGCAATTTTCAGAGAAGACATTTTTTTTTTATTTTAAATAGAGTGCAATAAGGTTTATTTAAATCCCTAAAAATGGGAGAATCCTGTTACGATTCACTACAATCATGAGTCCTTTGTGCTTGGTTTGATTTCCACTAAAAGTGGGCCCCTCTTCAGTTACACTCAAATCCAATCCATTATGTATAGCCTGACAACTAAGACTTCTTTCGTTCTTGCCTAACCCTTATTGTGCTCTGCAAACTACAAGGTCACCTTAAACCTTAAAAACATTAAAAGAAAAACACGTGTACCCCATGTGAACTTGATAAAGTTGACCTCGAACCCCTCCTCCAGATCACGGTGTTCTGATGGAAAAGGTGAGTTTTGATGACGATGATGACACCGTCCCAGCACGGCTAAACAACCCTGTTGGTTCATGTTGCCAGTGTAATCGTCAAAAGGCCAGGTCAGTGCTGGTGCACTGCTGTTTGTAGTAAACAGCAAAAAAGTCAGAGAAAGGAAAAGAAAGTTCCAAAACAGAGCATGGGGGAGAGCATTACCGAGGCGGACGGATGAGATTTAATACACTTCTGTGAAGCCAAAATGTCAGAACGAAACTAATGAACTTGAAAAGTGTGACGGGTCATACTGACTTCTATATAAATGTTAATTTGTGGATTTATCTACAGTATGTTTCAGTTACTCGTCTTTACGGTCTTATATTCCGTTTTCATCAGATCAAATACAACATAAAAGACTTCAGGTTTTAGATCGTTTTACAATATTCAACTTCTACATTCTCTCATCAAAGAAACCAACAAATCTTAACTGCTTGACCTCTGCGGGTCATTTCCTTCACCTGCAACTGGAGCAAATGAGAAATCCAGAGAGTCTCCAATCTGATGGCTGATTTTTTTTCTCTGACTTTCTTTTATGTAGTGACTTCCTTAAGGGAGCTCTTTCAGGTGTGGCTCGGCGGGACCCGGCTTACAGCCAAGGAACATGAACCTGTGCCTCTGAAGGGCAGGTCATAAATCTACCCTCCTCCTCTGGTCTGACCGCCGACGTCACTGTCAATCTGCCGCAGCATATTGGCCTCCCTTCACTTAAATCACGTTTTATAATACTTTTACAATAAAGCCCAGCTGGACTTCAAACATAAGCTGCATTACGGAGAGCAAATATGGCCCCGGGGCCTCCTGATCAATATAACAGGTGGCCCGTCGGCCAGGCTTAACAAGATCAGATAAATATGACAGATACGTGGTATATTAGCGCCGACTCAGTCTGCTGTCAAATCTATTTAACCTGCTGTGCTTGTGCTACTTTTACAGAAAATGTGCCCGAGTCATGTCCGCCCTTAAGACATGTAGAAACTGTCAAGGCTTTAAATGAATGACATGTTATCTGATGACGGCTCCTTTCTTCTTCTCCTCACTGTCTGCAGTCTAAAACTGAACATGTTGAGGCGTTTTGTCTGCATGAAAAGGAGTTTAATTGTCTGGAGAATTAAAGTATATATTTTGGAAGACATTTAATTTTGCTATTATAAAACTGTGTGGTTTGATTTCTTTGTGAAGTATTTTGTGTCACTTCTGAGAAGCAGCGCAAACAAACAACAACAACTCCAAATATGGACAACCAGAGTTAGGACTGGTATTCATCTTGTTGCACAAAGTCATTTTGAAGAATAGATGTTTTTTTTCACTTAATTCTACAGGCCCACATAATCCCTGTTCCCACAAATTATGAGATGCTCTCTCAAAGCTGATGTTGACTTCTAAACCCCACTGCCTACCTACCAGCTAAACGTTTTAAAGATCTCTTTCTGGGACCTACATTGATTCTGACTGGCACTGTTGACTGCTGTGGCTGAACCTCTCCTTAAAGGCCGGGTTGGTAAAGAGTTTAGAAACACTTTTTGTTACATTAGTTGAAATTCTCATTACATCCAGACAGCAATCAATAAATCAAATGCCCTGACAAAAAAAAAAGAAAAGAATATCTGGTATATGTGGCTGTTGCAGGACTGTCATAAACCCGTCCAATCATTTCATTCGGACGGAACGTAATGATTGGACGGGCTACCTGTCCATCTGCCTGCCTGCGGGCACTCTGCCCGTGCACGCATTGCCTGTCACCAGAGTCTTCCACAAGCTGCTAGCTTGACAGCTGTAAGTACTAACAATAGCCATGTTAGCTGTTCATGTTCATTATGATATGTTTATGTTCGTATTGATAATTTGGAGGGAGTGGCTTTGGAGGTAGGCCTGAAGCGACGGACTGTCAGTGTTGCCGACTTGGCGAATTTCTCTCCAGATTTAGGGACTTTTGGAGCGAGTGCTGCTACCTACTTTCATTGGAAAAGAGTTGTCAAGACTGGGCTTGGTTTTTGTAGTGTACTCTTGCTAGTTTCTCAAGATCACCCACCCTACCTTTAAGTTAGTTTTAGTATTGTCCTTATCATGATCGAGGGTCTGAGGATAGATGGTGTCATATACTGTACAGATCCTCACTGTACAGTCCTTGGAGGTGTGATTTTGGGGTTGCATACATAAAATTGACTTGGCTTGACAATGACAAAGCATATCACCATAACAGTATATTTGTCCAAAAGTTTGTTACTCATTTCAAGTTGCATTACAGGTGCCTTAACGTATAAATTATAAGCGTTCACTCCTCTTTTTGAGATGACTCATATAAAGCAGGTGACAAAACGGGAAGCCGATGTCATGGCGGCATTGTTGTCTCATATTTTATAGAGCAGCATTCTCCACATTCCATCGGCAACAATAGATATTCTCGTATCCGCTCTCTGACCAATCAAACTGTTTACACTTCCCTTGTCAGAAGATCACGGTTTATGCACGAGAACCGGCCAGAATGGTGAGAACAGGAACTGCGGCTTTCTCTCCTCAAATCCTACAAACAATCGGAAAGGCATCCGTCAAGCAGACGGAAAAATCTGAAGTGGACCTGCGAACCCACGGGAGAGGGGAAGCAGAGGAGACATGAGATGCTTCTCTTCGTCTTCCACAAAGCTTGTACACACACACACACACATGCAAAACATCAAAGCTTTTGAATAAATACTTGAGTATGAACTAAAGTCTGGTCAGTCAGATCCTGCTGTGTTGCAGTAAAGCGAATGGCTTTGATGCGACATCTTAACATTATGCAGGGTCCCAGCTTGTGGTTAGCCTCGGTATGAGAGCAGTTGGTTTGTCGTACGCTCCAGTTGCCGCCTGGCATTGCATAAGCGTGTAATAATACAATGCTTTTTCAGCGAGGCACGTTATAAATAAAACCACAGAAAGAGTTTGTTGACAGCAGATAAGCTCTTCGTGCAGACATCACACGACATGTGTTTAAAGTTTAGAAACTGGGCTTAAAGGTTTTCTTGCTTTTGATTTTTTCCACACTATCATTCAATTAATTCTCAACTACTTCACCCTGAAACATTTATATATTTGTTTTTTGACGAATGAACAGGTCGCTAAGGTGAATCAACATGTGAGATGTGTGTCTAGTGCAAGCACAGACCATCTGACAGCGTTATGATGAAGTACAGCCGGTGTGTATGGTTTATTTCAGCTGTGTGGAAAAGAACACACAGCTCACATATTCACTTTTCCGTATAGCGAAGAGAGTTTTGTGTTATCAGCTGTGCTCACCTGTTAGAGCTACTATAAAGTGCAATTGGCACCCTGTTTTATGGCAGTTTACTGGGTAACTGGACAGGAGATATATGGCTATAAAAAGAGATAAGCTGGGTAATATTTACCATTATTGGCACAGGACAGGCGATGCAATAATGAGGGCCAACCTGCTGCAATCACAACTCCATCCAGGACGTAAAACAAACACGTTAAGTGCAGATGAATAATGTTGCTGTTTAGCACACTGTGCCAATGAGTTCAGTTCATTCTATGAAGAGTATCAAATCCTGGCTGTACTTTACCAAAGATCCTCTGCTCAGTCTGAGATTTCATTTCATTAAATCACAAAGAATCACCAAACATCGTAATGTCAACAAGTGACAGAATTAGCAGCCGAGGGCAAATAGACACAGAGAGGAGCCGCGTGGCGTACGGCCGTGCGATGCCATTGTGTCTCTGTGGACCCATTGGAGACACAACAGGTGTGTCAATATGACAAGCATTCAACCGATCCCACTATGTCAGGCTCGTATAAACACTGAACAAATATAGATGCTTTCCATTTTCACTCTCAGCGGTGCACATGCCATACGAAAATGGATGGAACGCAAACATTTGGAGATCATGTGGAGTTCGAGGGCAAATCACTAATGGAAAAGTGTGATTTTCTTTTAAGAAACAATCATTTTTACATCCACTTTCTATACATGATATCATCCATTAATTCATGGATAATACCATTAGGAGGGAAAGTGATAGTTTGCATATGTTAAAACTTACCAACTTGATTTTAATCACAACATTTATCAAAATTCAAACCACAAACTAGTCAATGACACAATAGCAACTGAGCAAAAATGACGGATTAGTGTTCACTTCTGAATAGAATAGGTTTTCATATCTTTGTATACTACTTTTTAAGCATTATTGACATAAAAAACACTACGAATGACAGTAATATTCCATGTTTTGGTACTTGATCAGTGACCTTATTATCATATTTCACAGAAGCCTACTGTATCCTCTTCATAATTGTGGACAAATCGTGTCGCCGCATATTTCCAGTTTCTACAACAGGGGAAATAACACATCCTTCTGCATGTTATTACAGGATTACTGTAGTTCTTTTTCCACAAACCGCACAACCGATGCCAAACAGAATTTAGATGAACAGGTTGGAGGAAATTGGCTTGTCCCCCTCCGTGAACAGACGATAGAAAAACGGTGCGTCGGGGCTGCCAGTCTCCCACCAGATGGTAAATGAGAGAGACACGGGCGATCGAATAACAGATACAACCAATCAGACTATCAAAAAACAACCCATGTGGAAAGGGAAAAAACACCATGAAATATTCATCTAATTCAAACCCCTGACCACAGCATGTACTGTATAGAATTGAATGTGTTTACATGGATTACTTTAATTTCTACTTTAATTTCTTTAAGGACTATTTCCTTTTGAGATGTTCAGCCTTATATTCATTTGTGAATAGAATAAAAATCCACTAATTTAAGATGGTATATGGAGGGACTTTAATATTTTTTTTTGTTTTTATTTATTTTATTTTTTATTATTTTTTATAGTATAGTGATTTTATGGTAATGGCATCCTTCAATATTCAAGAGTGTGTTAAGTTATTTTTCGTCATGGCCAACTGATTCAAGGAGGGAGGAATTGTCAGTTTTATTAGTCACGCGCATCACCACTGTCAATGTCAGGCCATCAAATTAAATCTTTTATCTCAATCCTGGGAACCTCGCTGCGCGCGGGGCCCCATGTCATTCCTATTAGCTGTTAAAGGCCAAGGGGGAGAATAAACCAATTTTATGGATCCAGGTGACTGTGTGTGTGTGTATATATATGTGCACGTGTAAGAGAGGGGGGGAGAGAGAGAGAGAGAGAGAGAGAGAGAAAGAGAGAGAGAGAATGAGCGGGAGAGAGAGAGGGAGAAAGAGAGAGAGAGGGAGAGAGAGAGAGAAATAGAGAGAGAGGGAGAGAGAGAAAGAGAGAAAGAAAGAGAGAGAGAGAGGGACAGGGAGAGAGAGAGAGAGAAAGAGGGAGATGGAGACAGAGAGAGAAGGGGAGAGAGAGAGAGAGGGAGATGGAGAGAGAGAAAGAGAGAGAGAGGGAGAGGGAGAGAGAGAGAGAGCTCATTTGCATACAGCTGAATAGTTCTGTCTCCCGCACATTACACCCGCATGAGGGCGAGAGAGGGACACGCGCCGCAACAATAGGAGGCACGCTGCCTCTAAACCGTAAAACGCATCATGGGTGGGCATGAAGGGGCACGAGCCGCCAACAACATGAAACACACCCACAATGACATGTCAGGGACAAAATGCCAGTTTGGACACAATGAGGGCCTGCGTATATCCGTGCGTAAAAGTAACCACATTTGCATTAGTCAGAACTAAACATGCAGAAGCAGCGTTCAGTTTTTATGCACCAAATATCTGGAACAAGCTCCAAGAAACCTGCAGGACCTCCAACTCTGAGTTCTTCTAAATCAAAGCTTAAAACCTTCCTGTTTGCTGCTGCTGACTTTTATTAAACCAGATAATGATCTTATACTGCACTAGAGCTTTTACTCTTGTGTGTTATTATTCTATTTTAGCTTCTATCCTAGCTTTTATTTTGAGCTTGTTTTTATTTTCTAATCATTAATGTTTTTATAGCTGTTTTAATTATGTCTTAATGTTCTTTTGAACTTTGTTGCAATGTTCTTGAATGTTTATGTAAAGCACTTTGAATTGCCCTGTTGCTGAAATGTGCTCTACAAATAAAGCTGCCTTGCCTTTCTATAATGGATAAATCGATATTAATGTAAGAAATACACATTTTGTAGTTTAATCTAGATAGGTTATATTATAGGACATTTGTTCTGTTCTGGTGTATCTGGTATAGATTATGAATCTGTTTTGCTTCTGACTACCTAAAAAAAAAGTGAATTTCAACATCTATTAAAAAAAATGCTGGGGATTCATTTTCTTCTAATCTCATTTCT
Organism: Sebastes umbrosus; assembly: GCF_015220745.1. Classification (NCBI taxonomy): domain Eukaryota; kingdom Metazoa; phylum Chordata; class Actinopteri; order Perciformes; family Sebastidae; genus Sebastes; species Sebastes umbrosus. The sequence continues at coordinate 17,766,662 of NC_051286.1, read as the reverse complement.
AGTTTCATTGTTTGTGATACAGCCCCAGAGAGAGACACGTATGACCCCCACAGAAAGAGCAGGATTTGACAGGAAAGTAGTATAGTGAGGGCTAATTAGGCGTGCAATTGAGTGGAACCAAAGGGCAAAAGGGTGCAAAGGAGTAAATTGAATTCCTTGCTTTCCATTCTCCAAGTTCCAGCTCTCTCTTTCATTGTCCTCACTGTCCTATAATGTGTAAAATGTGCGTCAGGGTTCGCATTGTGCGCTAAAAATAAGTCAACAGATGTTAGGGGGCTTGTTAATAATCACCCCCAGTATATCCATGGTGGTGGTGAGTGCATGCAGTGCCAGTGTGGGTATTAAATCTGGATAATTGTTGTTGGGTTAGAAGGGAAGGGGGTTGAATATGTACACTGTAAACAATTGCTGTTAATTTACAGCAGGATTTCAACAGTATTAACCTGTTATTGCTACAGTGCTTTACTGTTAATACAAAAGAAAACCTGTTAAATTACGCTCATAGGCCGTTTTTTAACTGAACTATAATGCATTCTTAAAAAACTGCACTTTACTGCTGATCAACTGTCTAAAGTATCTTAAGTAACAGTTTCATGCAGTATTTTTTTTAATTCTGGGACCTGATCTGCACATGTGAGGCTTGTACATTGTACATGATTGTAAAATCAGTGAATTAGCTTTACTGTTCTTCACTCACATGTTGTTCTGGTTTGCATTCTGTGCTTGTAGCCAGATATAGACAGACATTTTGGGAAAAGTGTCAACAAGTCTATTATAGCCTTTTTCCTAACAAGTGCCTTTAATTGTATTTAGTGTGACTATTCCTATGTCTGTAACCTGCTAAGTCTATTCATCTCATTGACATCTCTCAATATGTTAAAACAAAAGCTGCAACAAGTCATGGTTGACTGCTGTACTTGCTGACCAGCCCTCACTTCTCTCTCTCTCTTCCATTACAATTTTACAAAGAACATCCAGTAATCCACCTTTTTTTGTACATAGTGTTTATTAATTTCTGACCTATTTATTTACCTATGCTGTTTTTGTCATACTGTAATGTATCTGTGCTGTTTGTGTCGCTTGTGTGGACTGTGTTTTTATACTCTTGCTGCTGCCTCTTGGCCAGGTCATCATTGTAAATGAGAATTGGTTCTCAATTGATTTTACCTGGTTAAATAAAAGGTCAAATAAATAAATAATTCATCAAGGCAAAAAAATAATGTTTATTAAAATGTATTTAAAAAAACACAACCTAAATAGTGCATTAAAGAAAATCAGTAAAATAATGTAAAAGAAAGGTGAAAAGCAGCTATATAATGTATCTTTAAACAGTAAATTAACTGTAAAATACTGTGAAATTAATAAAAAATTAAAAAAAAAACAGTTCAAACTGTATTTTTCATTGACAGTACAAAGCTGTACATTTCAGCGACAGTATAATAATGTTAATGTTACAGTAACATAAAGGCAACCCTCTGCTGCCATCAGTTCTTTACTGTTATTTTACTGGGAGATTCTTAACAGTGTAGAGTGGGCGGCGTCAGCTGGAGTGATTGACGGTTTATGTAATGAGCAAGCGCAGTGCAAAGTCTATATATCTGGGAGGAGACGCACCACGGTTCATTCACTGAGTGTAATAAGACGAGTGATGAACGTCCGTGTGGCGCACTGACGCACCAAGTTCAGCACCAAAACAAGCTCTGACGGAGTGACCATTGTGGAGTATACAGTATACCACGCGAGGAGACAGAGGACGCCTGCTGACAGAAAAAAGAAGCAGTGGATATTGGTCTCACCTTTTGGATAACTTGGAGACGCTTTTTTCTCTCTGGACAGCTTTTTGACGCACGCCAAAAACAAGGAGCTATACGCTACTCCCTGGGAGTGAAGAAGGATTTATACATGATTTTTTTATTTTTTTTTTCTCCATTTGTTTACCTTGGTGTAAATACTTTGGAATAGGAAACTGCTTTTATTGGCTGCCCTGGAGAAGCGAGAAAGGATGGCAGCCTGGTTCACCTTTACCATCGCATTCAGCACCTCGTTGATATCACAGGTATATATATGAAGGAGGATAAACGCATCTCCTATGCAAGGGTGGTCCAAACAGATGGAGATGGAGATGAGCCACTTTGTTTCACTTATACAAGAATAAGCTATTTAAATATTGCTATTTTCCTTCTCTTTTAGGTATTTGGATCCGGTGTTTTTGAGCTCGATCTGCACGAATTTAAAAACCACAAAGGTTTGCTGGCAAATGGGAACGCGTGCAAACCCAGCTGCAGGACTTATTTCAGGATTTGCTTGAAGAACTATCAGGCTGTGGTCTCGCCAGGTGACTGCATCTTTGGAAGTACAATGACAGCGGTGCTGGGGACAAACTCTTTCAGCGCCAAGGACAGTGGCACTTTACCCAGACCGATCCAGATACCCTTCACCTTTGGATGGCCGGTAAGAGCATGCATGGATCAGTGCATCCACTTTTATTTGGGTTTTTTTTATGTATACAGCGACTGCTATTGTGTTGTTTATGTGTGTAAACTGCTGTGCATTTTGGGAGCGCACCGGTTATTGGTCAGCTCATCTAATCCATATCATTAGGTAATACTCTAGCAGACAAACAGATTGGACTGCTGCGACGTCGTTCATTTCAAAACCCCACAAGGCCATGCTGATGATCATTGTGACACATATTAATTGATAATGGCTCTTTAAAGAAAAGCAGCAGTCTATCAAACAGAATAGAAAAAAGAAAATGTGTAAATTATGATCTTAAGAAAAAATACAATGGATATTAATGAACTGCATGTGTTTTTGTCCTTATAGGGGTCATTTTCATTAATAATTGAAGCCTGGCATTCACCTTATGGAAATCTACCTGTAGGTAAGTGCAACGTTTTTTCACCACAGGAGGGAGCTCTGTCTGTACATTTTAACACCCTTCCAACTAGTTTCCCCATTTTTTGCACAAATACATGCACATAAAAAAGCAAAATGTTTATTGCCTATTAAATACAGCTCAGTCACCCAACATTTCCCTCCCGTTAATTGTTCATAATTTCACACATTTTCACTCCTTTGTTATGAACTTCAGAACACCTTTTTCATTCTTATACCCAATACAATTGAACTTCCTCTGGTTTATTTTGGTCGTGGGAAAGAGCCGTGGGCTTTGGTGAGAATACACAGCGCCTGCCAAAAACCCCTGACTGCATCTTCCTGTATTTTACACCTTACTCTGTTCCGCCCTTTGGAAGAGGGGACTGGGCCTGGGAATGTTTTCGCTGACGGAAAGAAAGAGGAAATTTCAACCTGAGTTTATCTTTCATCTAAGCTGTACGGGATTTGATAAGGGATGCAGCTTGGTGCTGGGCAGATTATTAAAGCGAAAGTGGATGACTTTTGAACCCACAAGCCATTTATGATGCAGTTCTTGACACAAAACCACACAATCATCCCAGGACATAAAAGAGGTTATAGATCTCCTACATTAATTCTGACTTCCTTCTCTTTTTCTCCTCTTTCAGATACCAACAACCCAGACTTTTTGATTAGCTTCATGGCCATCCAAAGACAGCTGGGTGTAAGCACTGACTGGACTCAGTATACACAACCTGAAAAGCAGACAGAGCTCAGATACTCTTACCGGTTCATCTGCAACGAAAGCTACTACGGAGAAAGTTGTTCCAAAAAATGCGCGCCCCGGGATGACCGATTTGGCCACTACACCTGCAACCGTGACGGGCAGTTATCCTGTCTGCCTGGCTGGAAGGGGAAATACTGCGAAGAACGTAAGGAATCTTCTATTAGGCCTATTCACCTGGATGATTTACTGTATATCAGCACTGGTCTTGCTCTCTTTTATATGGAGTTTTGTTGTTCAGTGTTGCTCTGAGCCTGTGTTGAAGTATTTTTTTAACACAAGAGGGTCATCCAGATGTTTGCAAATGACTTATAGATAGCGCAATCTGTTTCGGCCTATTGTGGTATGATAAGAACTCGTTGTAGGATCGGGTCCTTACCTTAAAAGAGTTGTTACTTCTGCGAGGTCTCCTCATGATGTACAACCTTTGACCTTCATCATCATGGTTCAAGTCCTGGAGAGAAAAAAAAGATATCACTAGTTATTAAGCTGCAAGATAACCCAAAGGTCATCATCATTAAGGCCACAAGATGCTGAGTGCTAAAACGAGACATGACGTAATGATATCTGGCAAGTCTGACAGGCAATTTTGGTGTAGAATGCCTCATATAATTTGCAGTCATATAATTCCGTTGTGTAATTGGTTGTGGGTTTGTGAACACTCATTGAATATGGGTCGAGGGACAGACGGCTTAGCATGACAACAGGCACATTATACTCGTGCTAACCCCGCTTTGCCAAATCATAGGCCAACACTCCCATGTTTTGGACAGCTCTGAATGGGTCTATGAGGAGGAGGCCCGGTGCCATTTGGCTCCACAATACGAAGGGCCCTTTTTCACCAAAACAAATTAATCAAAGAGTAGATTGGAAGGAGGCACCGTGAGAGTAATAGTTACCATGTGCTGGATGTGTGGCCGCACGGGGTGACAGCGGATCTGTCATCCATGTCACTCGGTGGCGAAAGAGAAATTGGCATGTGCTATTTTGACTGTGGCGCCAAATTCTAACCAGATGGGCTCACGTGTTGCAATTACAGACACATCAATCGTCCGGTGACTACAGAAAATATACATGAGAAAGATAGATTGGGCATCTTTCACACACTATAATTTCCCCTCTCTCTCTCTCTCTCTCTCTCTCTCACTCCCATGCATCAATTTAAACAAGCCTGGGCCTAAATAGTTTAGGAAGTTGGAAGAAACTCAGTTGAAAAGCACAATAACTGTGATTTTAAGATAACCACAGGCAAGCAGTAGGGGTCAAAATCATCCTAATTAAACCAGAAGATTAGCTAATGAGCACAGCTGTAAAGGCTAAAGGGTCACTATCTAGCTCATCTACTTCATTGGCATGTCAATATCCAAATTAACTCACACAGGTGTGATAACTCACACAGGTGTGCATTTACCTGGCGTTTTGTTGCAATTTAAGGTTCATTTCCTAGCTTAGCTACTTCCTTAGCTTGTCAATATCCAAATTATCTCACACAGGTGTGCATTTACCTGGTGTTTTGTTACAATTGAAGAGTCACTTCCTACTTCCTTGGTTTGTCAATATTCAAATTAGCTTACACAGGTGTGCATTTACCTGATGTTTTGTTACAATTTAAGGGTCACTTTTGAGCTTAGCTACTTCCTTAGCTTGTCAATATCCAAGTTAGTGATGTGTTGGTCATGAACGAGCCGGTTCAAAGAGCCGGCTCTTTTAAGTGAACGATAAGAGCCGGCTCCCGTCCGAGAGACGTTTTTTTCTTTTTTTCTTTACTTAATTCAAGGTAGAATGATAGGACGAACTTCTCCGCGCGGTCTACAGGTACAAAGCAGGAGGGAGAGAAAGAGAGAGGAGTGCGGTGCGCGAATAGCAGAAAAGATGAGTGACAGTCTGAAACGAAGCAGCATGTAAAATTATGGTATTCTGGAAATTACAAGGTTTAGTATAATTATATTGAATAATTTAAGTGATATATGTGCACACATGCTAATAATAGGTCAAAACAGTGATAAATCTGGCTGAATTATAAAAGGCAGAAGTGGTAAAAACGAAGAGCCGTTTGGGAGCCGAAAGAGCCGGCTCTTCTTGGTGAGCTGAGCCAAATGATCTGGCTCACTAAAAAGAGCCTGAATTCCCATCACTAATCCAAATTAGCTCACACAGGTGTGCATTTACCTGGCGTCTTGTTGCAATTTAAGGTTCATGTCCTAGCTTAGCTACTTCCTTAGCTTGTCAATATCCAAATTAACTCACGCAGGTGTGCATTCACCTGGCGTTTTGTTGCAATTTAAGAGTCACTTCCTACATCCTTAGTTTCTCAACATTCAAATCAGTTTACACAGGTGTGCATTTACCTGGTGTTTTGTTACAATTTAAGTGTCACTTTCGAGCTCAGCTACTTCTTTAGCTTGTCAATATTTAAATCAGCTCACACAGGTGTGCATTTACCTGGAGTTTTGTTTGTTCCAGTTTGTGCCTAAAGAAAGTCCCACCCACCTAGAACTGAGAGCTCCTGCTGCTGTTAAAATAACATCTATCTCTTTTTGGTACCTCCATACTGTACCGCGCGTGCCCGGTAACCTAATCCGCAGACGGGTGGGGGGGGGTGAGCGTGCATCGATAGGAGGAGCTCGGGCGGGCGACTGACTGCACGCGCCAAGGTTAATCGCGGGCATTATTATCCGCCACGCGCCATCGATGTTTAGTCCCCCTACCCATTGTTGGGGCGCGCGGTAGTAGCAGCTGCAAATATGGTTGTGGCAGACCACAAACAACAATAGTGACAGCTGTCTGCTATTGAGAGCGAGCATCTGTTCCGCACTAAACCGGCCGCTTACCGTCAGCCGTCTGATATGTCGCCCTGCAGAATCACTGTCATGCAAAGACCGGTACACTTAAAACAGGACAAACAAAACCCTCAACCGATTTGTGGCAGCTGGGGGTGTGGCGGACAGGTTTAGATCAAATGAAGGAAAGTTGAGACAGATTGAGGCCTTCATGTACTTCAACATATACAGGCTCACAGTGGGCTATTTCAAGAGAATGAGGCCTCTGCAGCATTGGTTGTTATAGAGTGTGAGTGGCTCCACACTGTTATTTTATACTGCATATATTTCATTGTAAGAGTATTTCTTACATTGCATCTGAATATTTTTTTTTTTAACAATTTGAAAAGTTGTGAAACTTTTGACACCAGAAACATCTGCAGACTTACTGAAAAGTTTTTTTTTCCTTTTTCCTTTAGCTATCTGTCTGGAGGGCTGCAGCGAGAGGAATGGAAACTGCTCCAAACCCGGGGAGTGTGTGTAAGTATTAATAAATTGGGAAGTGTTGAAATAGGTGTTGGCTGTTGAGTAGGAAGGTAGTACACATATGGGACACACAGTGTTATGTTTCTCTAAAAAAAAAAAACAATTTTTAAAGTTCATTGTCTTACATCAGCAACTCTGTCTCCTCCTACAAATTATATTTATATACAACTAATCAAAGCGGGATATTTCATCCCTTGAAGATTCACATAGGCTTTTCTAGCATCCATAGCATTTATCAAGAGAGGTTAAAGGTCAGGAAATCAACAAAATGTAAGCATGTTCCCTCCTCACTCGTCTCCCTGCGTCACTCGCTCTGCTTCCCATGTTCCTCTCTTGTCACTACCCCAGTATCACTCACTCACTCACTCACCAGCAAGGATAACTCACACACACACACACACACACACATACACACACCCACTCGCTCTGCTCTCTGTGAGAAATTCCCCCCTGAATCCTATTTTGCCCTCTTTTTTTTAGACACAAATCCATCATTCCCAGCGCTAAATTCCTAGCCCAAATGTAGGTTAAACCCTTCAGATACCCAACACCGTAAAGCTGCCTCTGCTCACTCAGCGAATGTTGAAACCTTAAAAGTACATCTTAAGTCCCACAATCTCATGGTTTGGACGAGGTTGCTGAGAAACGGATATTCATGGGAAACAAGAAAAGAAAAAAAAATGCTTCGACTGTTGGCTTGCTGCCAGAAATCTTGAAAGCAATATTTCACCTTTGTGCTATTATATTGTCATGATTTATCCTTAATATACTGCACAAACCTTTGTGATTGTTTGCCTCTGTTTACCCTGTAATCACTGCATACACATTGTTTGCAATGTAGACTACACTTATATCATTATTCGTCATGGTTACACAAAAAAAAACAAAGTTGTTTGCATGCAATAACTAATGTGTAATGATGTCATGAGGTTGAGGGGAAAAAACAATTACCAGTGCTTGAAAATCACTTTTAATTTTTAATTTTTTGGTGATGGATTTATATGAGCATTTAATGACTGTATCCAACTCTGGTGCAGCTATTAATGTCTGGTTACGTGATTGATGACTGATTTCTTAATGTAATCGCCAGCTAATCCATGACAGGGCTGTACAGCATAGATGTCTGCTCTCGTTTCCTCTAAGTCGACTGTGTGCATGATTTAAATAGAGTTGAAATTGGCAAGTTTCAAGTGCCAGATTCAGATATGTTATTCATGGCAATTAGGAGTTCTACAATATGAGGAATAAGTGATTAATCAAGGAACATATTTTTTCATTTTTTGCAGATGCAGAGAGGGCTGGCAGGGCACGTTCTGCGACGAGTGTAAGAAGTACCCGGCCTGCAAGCACGGCACCTGCCAGCTGCCGTGGCAGTGTAACTGTCAGGAGGGCTGGGGAGGCCTATTATGTGACCAAGGTACACTCGACAACTTGGACCACTGCTGCTGTTCCTTTTTTTAAGAGATCTTCTCATATTACTTGTATTCATTTGAATTAAATTGAAGGCATTAGCAAATTAGCTTTACCCCTGAAGTTGTTTCTTAGCTTTGTGCACATCCGGGGTAGATTATTTTTTTTTCCTCCCTGTAAACAAACACTCTTCTCTCTCTCTCTCTCTCTCTCCCCCAGACCTGAACTTCTGCACCCATCACCATCCCTGTGTGAATGGCGCCACCTGTATGAACACCGGACAGGGCAGCTACACATGCACTTGCCTGCCGGGTTTCACGGGGGTCAACTGTGAGCTGGAGATGCAGGAGTGTGACAGCAACCCCTGCAGGAATGGAGGGATATGCACAGTAAGCTGGAAACAACACACATTATATTTTAGTATATTTCACTTTTTTTTTTAACTGTCCGCCCTAACTTTTACTTTCTTTTTCCCCCCAGAATTTGGAAAGTGGCTACATGTGCACGTGCATCCAAGGTTTCGAGGGCTCCCACTGCGAGCACAGCCTGCTGACTTGCGCCGACTCCCCCTGCTTCCACAGCGGCAAGTGCTGGGAGAAGGACAATGGCCGCAGCTACATGTGCGAGTGTCCCCGCGGCTACACCGGACTCAACTGCGAGAAGAGAGTGGACAAGTGCACGTCGCTTCCCTGCGCTAATGGTACAGTCTTCCTCCCCTTTCTGAACTTCCCCTCGCTTATTACCCCCCCTTCAAATTCCTGCAACAGTGGAAGCAGTGTGGAACAACAGGAATTGGTGGGAACTTGGTGTCTATTGTCCTCCGTATAAACACTCGGCAGCTCGGAGCAGCAGCTTGTAAATGTCGCCACGGCTCGCCGCGGTTGTTGATGAAAAAGGGGACAAATATCCAGCATGGCTTGATTTCTGTCTTCTTGTAAACATGTCGGGCTCTGAGATTGGCTTGCGTTGGGAGAACAATGCTGTGGTCACACTTGATGGAGATGTGTGAACTGAAGCCTCATGGGAAGGTTTATGGATGCTAATTTTTCTGTCTTGTCTTCCTTTTTCTTCTGTAGGAGGACTGTGTCTGATCCACAGTAGCGCGCGCGTTTGCAGCTGCCGTGCGGGATTCATCGGCCAACGCTGCGAAATCAACATCAACGAGTGTGCCGGTAACCCCTGCCTCAACGGAGGCACCTGCCAAGACCGAATCAACGACTACACCTGCGCCTGTCCGGCGGGGTACGGGGGACGCAACTGCGACAGAGTCCTGGACGAGTGCTCCCTTCGCCCCTGCCTCAACGGGGGGCTTTGCGCCGGGGGCAGCGGGCCGGGCAAGTCTCCGGCGACCTGCATCTGCCCGTCAGGCTTCACCGGGCCTCGCTGCGAGTTCTTCGCCGCCGTGACCTCTCCCGTGACCGACGGAGAGACCCAAGACGGCTTCCAGTGGGCGGCGGTGTCTCTGGCCGTGGGGCTGGTGGCGCTGCTGGTGCTGCTGTGCATGGTGGGATTGGCTTTGAGGCACATCCACAGGCAGGCCCAGAGAGAGAGGGGAGACACGGAGACTATGAACAACTTGTCCAACGTTCAGAAAGACAACCTGATCCCGGAGTCGCAGCTGAAAAACACCAACCAGAAAATGAGCCTGGAGGTGGACTGCGATTCGGAGAAATCAAACTTTATCCATAAAAACTATCACTTGGACTCTTACAACTCTAAATCGAAGGAGTTCAAGGATGAAAAGTCACACGAGGATAAAAGTCTTATTTATGACAAATGTTTAGAAGACAAAATGCCCTTGAGTAGAATGTACAGGTAAGAAAAACCATATTCACATTCTTCATAGTTTCTATATATTTAACAACTCACTGTATATGTGATTATAATGCACAGCACCGCCATGTGCTTTGAGTTTGTGTAATAACGCAAAGCGTGATTTGTGTTTGCAGTGAAAAGCCAGAGTGTCGGATATCAACGATATGTTCCTCAAGAGACTCCATGTACCAGTCGGTATTCGTTATAGCGGAGGCGAGGAGGGAGTGCGTCATAGCGACCGAGGTAAGCCAAAAAACATCACATCTTCATCTGCATTTCCGCCCATCCTCCTACTTGAAACGTTGTCCCAGGTGCACCATTCCTCACTGGTGCAACAACATTTATGACAGGAGGATACTGCTCATCGTAGAAAGATTGAATTCTGGGTAAACTGCATTATTGGTTTGTGTAAATTACACCGGCGATTCTTTATCCTGGCTATGTGATGACCTTAAGTCCGAACTTATACTGATTCCTCACACATGTTTGGCTCCGCTCTGTCTCGGAGGTGCTATGTTTTACTGCTGTGGCATTTTGTGGAATTTTTAAGATGTTTCATTTCCAAGGAAAATATAACGGTGATACCATGACCTACAAGAGTTCAAAAAGCACATTAGAGTGTAACTTTATTTTGTTGTATTTTTTACAATTTTTCTCTCTTCTTTTTTTCCTTCCAGGTATAAACTGTGAGGGGTCCGAAGGCAAAAGGGAACGAGGAAAAAAAAGACACAATCGAGGCAGAATAAAATATTCTGGATTGTTTACAAATGCTGAGAAGAGACTGGAGATTGTTTTAGATGTCCACTGCTGCTCTGGAACACTTGAGAACTGGAGAGGGCAGAAACTTCTGCTCTGAAAAAAAAACAGAAACTTTATGTTGACCGAGTGTTTGTATGCAAAACATGTACAGTGAAGGACCTCCTCTCAGTTGTGACAATGGTTGAAAAGGACTGGCGAATAGACTGACTACGCAAGGTGTGAAGACTCAAATATTAATTTAAAATCTCGCCCATCCTGGACAGTAGAAGGAGGTGGATCCCTCGTGTCTGACCCGGCCTTGTGTGATAATCATGATGACTTTGACAGCCAACCAATCAGTAAAAAAAGGTGCCTAAGATTCGACCCCTTCCAATCCCCCCCCCCCTCACCCCCAACACACTCACTCCTGCCAGCTTCGCCTGCTATGCAAAGACTCAGGGTCGAGACGAGTGAACTCACCCACTGTCACAATCCAACCTCACAAACACTGAGAGTTATGAATGTCTGAAACTAATCTTCAACTGTCAATCACGTGAAAATGACAGACTTTTCCACGCAACGGTGAAGATTGTATGCAGCCCAAATTCACTAGAAGCCTTAAAAGAGAGGGGGTTTGAATGCTAAATTTGTGCCCTTGTCTGTTCTTGGATCATTTGCACTACTACAAAAAAAAAATCGGGGAAAATACTTTTTAATCAACAGGGATTTGAAGAGAAAAACCACAGGAGCGCAATAGTCAGTGCCGTGCCAGCAAGATCCAAGAGAAAAAGTTTGCATAGAAAAGTTTTTTTTATGCAACCCAACTGAGAAAAACAAAGAGACTCGAAAACAAGGAGAAAAGACTGTCACACCACTGCCTGCCTATAATAAATTTCAAAAACTACAGAACCAATAATGTAATTTTTTTAAAATGATTATTTCCAGAGTTTAATTTAAATATGACACACTGCTCTTTATATGTTTTATAATATTATTTTGTATATAATGCATATTTATAAGGACCAAACTTCTGAAGAATAAAACTTCCTTGAAAACTGTTTTTAATTTGATGTCGGTAAATGGAAAATTATTTTTGAGGTGTTTTTAAATAATGAAATTGAGTACAAATGATGATCAAATGTGTCTTGTATTTATTTTTTTTATCTAGGGAAGATTGTTGCTTCATCCTGTATACTCTCATACCCATCTGCTAGACCTCTTAAATTGTGAGCAGGTTTATGAATATGAAACCCAGCTGCTCTCCCATATTCACACATCATATTTAATGTTTTGGACAGTAGGTAGAAACATGAACTGTAGCATCACTACTTCGAGTAATTCCTGGAAACGCCTTTGGCTCCCACCCTGCTTGCTCGCCCACCCCTCGGTCTCTCTCTCTCTCTCTCTCTCTCTCTCTCTGTCTCTCTCTCTCTCTCTCTCTCTCTCTCTCTCTCTCTCTCTCTCTCTCTCTCTCTCTCTCTCTCTCTCTCTCTCTCTCTCTGGCCCTAAATTGGCTTGAAATTCAAATCCGTTTCCACGGATACCACCCCCTCAAGCTGGAAATGGCGAAACAAAGCCAGGCGCAGGGCAAAGGGGAACGCCCCCCACCCCCCACAAACCAACACCCTTCATAATGCTCGCACACACACACGCGTCCGCGCACACACACACACACACAGCCCACCAAACAGATGCCGTGGGGGGAGCGCGGAGTGAGTCTGTAGTGCCATAAAAACAGCAGCATATGCCAGGCCTCTCGCCCAGTGTGCATGACACAGAGTGCACAGACCTCCTCCCATAAAAAAACACACTCGAGTACTTACAGGCTCCCCAACTGCCGGCCTCCCCTTCAGGGTTAAGAGCAATATTTCAATGCCCGGTTCTGTACCACCCACTCCTGCAGACAAAGCTGGGGGGAGAGGGCCTGGCACCGGAGGGGAGGGAGGGGGAAACCGAATGGATCTGCTATGAATCCACAGAAATAAAATGATTTTAGAAAACTTCTCAGAGCCATCTGCTCTGCCTTATGCTGTCGTTCCATACAGTTTAAAGCTGCAGTGGGTAGAAATGGAGCAAATATGATTAAAAAAAGTTATTTTTCTAAATCGGTCACTATATCCTGACAGTAGTGCATGAGACAGGTAATCTGAAAAAAATCATGTCCTCCGTTGTCCTCAGGTGCTCCTAATGGCATCTGCAAGATTTCACAGACAGGAGGAAAACAACCAATCAGAGCCGAGCTGGAGCCTTGCCGTCTCTGAGCAGCTGTCAATCACTCGTGAACTCCGATCAAACGGTCAAACTAGGCAGCGCTGATCAAATATGAATCAATATTCTCTTACTGTAATGCCTATTTCTCACGTAAAATGTTTTCAGAAACATCTTGTAGTGTACTGTTTAGCTGTAAAATTTGAAAGTTTGCAGCCATGTTGAGATCAGTTGAGGAAATACCAAGCACCGCCCACCAGCCGGAGCAAACTTTCTCATTTTCCAGCTAAACAGTACACTACAAGATGCTTCTGAAAACATTTGAGGTGAGAAATAGGCATTACAGTGATAGAATATTGATTCATATTTGATCAGCGCTGCCTAGTTTGACCGTTTCATTGGAGTTTGCGAGTGATTGACAGCTGCTCAGAGACAGCAAGGCTCCAGCTCGGCTCTGAATGGTTGTTTTCCTCCGGTCAATGAACAGCCAATAGGAACGCTCTCTCTGAAATTACCTGTGATTGGCAAACGTCTCCCGTCACGGGCTTGATGTTCTAAAGCCTGAAAACACAGCCATGAGGAGGTGCAGAAGTCTCTTTCAGAACACTTGAATTATAATATGATGAAAAGTTATTATGGAATTTTTGCCCAATGATGCCAAAAACATTCTTTGATGTTGAAGAGATATCATGCATGGATCAGTCTTATAATTTGTTCCAGTGTGTCTGAAAATCCCTTTTATGAAAATGTGTTGTCCACATCAAATGCAAAACCTCTCCTGCCTCCAATTAACAGAAATCCTGCGACAGTCAACACCCCCTAATCATCAGCAATCAACACTCGGCTGGGAATCTGGATGGCTTTTCCCTCGCACGCATCCTGTTAGCCTGTTGACCTAGGCATCCTCATCTAAGGGGCTTGTGTGTGCGTAAAAAAGTTTGAAAAAAAAAGGTGCTTCCGGTCTGGCTCAAGAAAAACATTCACAACGATTAATCATCCAGTTAAAGTCCCTCGTGATTTGTGATCTGTTACCTGACCCAGCCTTCACACCTATAAGCAGACACACACCCTCTTTTAACACTCGCTCGCGGTGGCAAACACATGCTAGAGCTTTTTGCTCTTTGGCCTCGGGGTCCTCCACAGCCACGGCCGGGCATTTTCATTGTGTTATAATCACAGCATCCTGTTTGTGACCTGCGTGACATCAGTTCCTGTTTCCTCCCTGATTAAAAAAAAATGCAGAACATGCCGGCGCAGGCCAACTGCTTTTCTCACGCATCGCTTTCTTCAATCTGCACTCGGGGTTTTCAGGAAAACAACCTCAAAACAAGCGAGAGAGAGCGCAGACAAACACGCTAATCAGCAACTATTTATTCCGGAGGAGGAAGAGGGGGGGATATCTGTGACGCGGATGTCACAGATTTGAAATTCAAATCTTCCCATCTCTTCATGAGGAATGTGGAAGTGCCTCTAAATGGCACTTTTTCAAAAAATGGTGATGCTCAATCACAATCAAGAGCGCAGAACTGCTACTTAGCTCTTTCTTTCATAGCTGCAACTCTTTGTCTCTTCCTCATCTGGCTCCTGATCACGCATGTGTTTGTACATGCATGTGTGGAGAGATCATATTGATACATTATGATGCTGTTACTCAGTCCTCTGTAACCTTGCCCTGTACTGCTGCTTGTAGTCGTCTCATTAATTAACACTAGGTGTCAGTAAAAAACCCACACACAGGAAATAGGTGGTCAGTACATGCCAAAATAAAACCACAGGTACACTTGTTCAGCACATAAACTGATTTGTATTATGTTGACTTCAACCATAAATCATAAATACAAGATGAACCAATAATTCAGACAAACCTACTGGAAAAATTTGGCACATAATATATATATAATATATATAATAATAATATCTTTAACGCATTAATGCAACTGATCTTTCTGAGGTTGTAGCAGGCTCGTTTATAAATCTAAAGTGTGAGGATACTGGTATCATGTGAAACTAAAAAACCTAAGGAATCCATTGGTACCAACTGTGTCCTACTGGCTTGTCTCAAAGGAGGCTAAATAACGCTCCAAACTGGAAAAACTGGAATGGCCATTTTCAAAGGGGTCCTTTGACCTCTGACCTCAAGATATGTGACTGAAAAATGGGTTGGGCCATGGGTTGTTGGGCTTGAGTTTGCCATGTTATGATTTGAGCATATTTTTTATGCTAAATGCAGTACCTGTGAGGGTTTCTGGACAACATTTATCATTGTTTTGTGTTGTTGATTGATTTCCAATAATAAATATATACATACATTTGCATAAAGCAGCATATTTGCCCACTCCCATATTGATAAGAGTATTACATACTTGACAAATTTCCCTTTAAGGTACATTTTGAACAGATAAAAAATGTGCGATTAATTTGCGATTAATCACGATTAACTATTTTAATCGATTGACAGCCCTAGTAAAAATATTGAAATACATTTATGTTTTTATACAATTTACTTTTATATCATTTCTGTCACATATTTGCCTCATATTATACAGGTACAGTGGAGTCACATTTTCCGATGACAGCCGCCAGAAATGGTGACCTCATGCGTTGCTGTCTCTGCGGTCGCAGATTTCGGAGTAACAAACGCCCGACCTACTAAAGAATGTTTACATCATACTAAAAAAAACACAACCTCCACTTTCATTGTTGCAGGAGTGATATATGCAGTGCTGCCTCCACCCCTCTTTAACCAGGGCAGTATATCTTGTTTGTCTGCATATACTTCATATCTTGTGAGCTGGATAAACAAGCAGAAACGCGGGGATATTTAGGGCACACATGTTACTACATGAGTTCATATTTGTAGTTAGCCTGGGGCTTGAATGACGATCTATTTTAAATGCATTATTTTGACAGCAAAGACAAATAGACTGGTGAATATTTGATAAATCGACTAGTCAAAACATCGAAGCAAGCAGCGCTAGATTAGATTACATGCAGGCAGTGCTGTCAGTATGGCTTAGTGGAGCCTTATAGTGGCCTGTGCTTAGAGCAGCCCGGCGGAGATACTGTGGCAGCAGCAGGCTGGAGGAGTGGATGGACATGAAAGGCCATGGCATAATGGGATGGAAGCTTGTGCATGACACAGGGTCGCTCAAAAGGCCTGGATTGTGTGGCGCTTTAGATTTATGAAGAGCTGATACAGTTGTCTGGCCACTTATCAAGGCAGATAATGCCAGCTATTTATAGATAATCTATCTATTGAGCACAGATGAGCCTCTGCTATTACAGTATATCTGATCCAGCAGGAGAGGTGGGCATTATTGTACATTTGATCACGTCTTCCATCTCTCTGATCACTGTTATCTCTCTTGGTGTGTCTTTGCTGTGGACGGTGATTTGGCAGTTTTGATTCTTTATTGCGTTTTTCTTACTTTAGTTATTTTATTTCCAAGTATTTGGTTTATTAGATGTGTGCATGGGTTGTCCACCCACAGTCTAAACCTGGGGTGGTTATCAACTCAGAAATCAGGCATTTCTTCTATGAGACTATAGATGGCTGCCAAAGTAGGAAAAAGGGACTTATGTGTGTGTTAGCAAAGTTTGAATAATTCTGCAATTAACCTGTGATTACACACAATAGCAGTGGAGGAAGAAGTACTCAGATTCTTTCCTTAAGTAACAGTAACAATACTGTACTGTAAGAATACTCTGTTACAAATAAAAGTCATGTGTTCAGAATTCTACTACAATAAAAGTACTACAGTATAACCAGCAAAATGTACTTTAAAGGGACTGTTTGTAAGAATCAGAAATTGGTTGTAACAACGACACCTGTGGCCGTTAAGTCAACGAAATTCAGTGTCGGGCTCTCACTTGCTCGCTCTAAATAGACATGAACGAGCATCGCTCGAAACAGTGAGGCGACACACGTCAGCTAAAACCACAATATCACTCTATATTTCACCTGCTTGGCAGTAATGTTAGCTGACCAGACGAAGGTCTCTCCATGAATCAATGCTGATCATAGTGTTGGCTTTTCCTGCCTCAGCCTCCCGACCGCGGCCGGAGGGAGACACCGGCACCCGGTCGGAGACGATGACTTTTCTCGCTGTGGGGCCCCGTCACTTCAGAAGACACGGGAAACCTCTGTTGGTCTGGAGGAGCTGCAGCAGTTATTTCTGCAAAAACATCCACTGTACATTCACTAGATATTCTCAGAGCTAAACTAACTCTTCTGCAGTGAGGAGTGAGCATGCATGCATGTGTAGAGGTGGAACGAGCTGAGCGAGCTGAGTGAGTAACGCGCGCGGTGTGTGAGTGAAGGCAAGCAGGCAGAGGAGCAGAGGAGCAGAGACTACGGCCCTGTAGACCAAAGCTACGGTCTCCCCCACGTTCTCCGACTGCGGCCAACCCTGTTTTGCAAGACGGGCTTCACTAGATATAACTTTGCGGTTTTGGTGCTTCCGTGTAGTTTGTGTTGGGTGAGTCTGAGTCTGAACAGCGTAGCCACACGCGAGCACGCTTGGGACACGAGCCCGGATTGATTTATACGTGTAAGAAGTTACAAACAGTCCCTTTAGTAGCAAAAGTAAAATTCCTCAATATGCAAACTGGTCCCTTTCAGATTGTGGTGTTTAATTATGAAAACTTCAAGGTTCTGCTTCAGGGGCTCTCCCAGGGATGTGGGCCTTTAATATTTAATAATGAATCATATTTAATAAGTTGATTAAAGTAACTAGTAACAACGGCTGTAAAATAAATGTAGTTGAGTAAAAAGTACAATATTTCCCTCTGAAAATGTAGTGGAGTAGAAGTATAAAGTAGCATAAAATGGAAATACTCAAGTAGCCTAGAGTGCAAGTACCTCAAAATTGTATTTAAGGACAGTACTTGAGTGAATATAGGCGTATACTTCATTACTTTCCGACACTGTACAATAGGCTACATCGAATGTGTAAAGATAAGTACCTGTCCACACCTTCATTCAACAAGTTCTCTCCCTGGTTGCAGAGGGCTGAGATGTATGTGGTGGTGGTGAGAGATTCTCAGCAGTCAGTGACCTTTGTCTTGCCTTTGGATCTTTTGCGCTGTGGGACTATAGAGGCACTGGCTCATTTGAACATCCATGTAGGGGCTTATTAACGTACTCACATGTCACACACAAGAGTGATTTCCATCTGTACTGGGTTCAGGCCATGTTATTCCCACAGGAAGAATTATGCCTATTTGTGTTGTTTTTTAACTTCAAATAAAATGTTATATACTCTTCCTTTTGTTTTCTTTGTGGTATATATTGTGAAATAATATATTTAATGTTTTTTTTTTGTTGTTTTTTACATTTATCCTTTGATACTGCAATATATTGTTATTAATTGTTTTTTATTTGTTTGTTTGTTTTATTGACACAACAAACATTAATTACTTCTTTGTTTTCTTCCATTAACATGCATGTTCTTTTTAATTATCTATATATTGTAATTTGCTCAATGAATTTTATATATGTACATATATGTTTTTGTTTTTATTTTGTTCTTTTTTTTATTTGTATTTATTATTGAATTGACGCTTTGGCAATATTGTTCACCTGACAGTCATGCCAATAAATATACATTAAACATAAACAATATACATTGCCCTATATATAGGCGTCTCTCTCCTAGTTCAAGTCTGATGCAATGTCTTGGTATGTTGCTTGGTTTGCTGCTGCTATAGGCCCAGAAATTGCTGTGAGAAGTTGCATCAGCCACATCATCCTGAAACCATATGGAAATATATTTCAGAGAGTGACAATAGAGGCGACCAATCACAAATCGAGTTCGTTTGAGGGACATTTCATCAGCCAATCAGATTGAAAGATTCAAGTTAAATTTAGGCCAATAGCGTAACCGGTTTGGTTTGAAGTCCCGCCTCATTCAACGCACCGAAATCTGATTGGATGAAACGAAATAGAGGACGAGCCTGATTGGTCGAACACACTGACATGGACACGCCCACTCGCACTGGACTGGTATATAAACACGTAAAGAACCGCTGCGCC
This sequence comes from Sebastes umbrosus, assembly GCF_015220745.1. Taxonomy (NCBI): domain Eukaryota; kingdom Metazoa; phylum Chordata; class Actinopteri; order Perciformes; family Sebastidae; genus Sebastes; species Sebastes umbrosus. Next base: position 17,747,509 of record NC_051286.1, on the reverse strand, counting down.
ATGTTATCGAGGAGGAAACGCTTCAAACCAACCGCCGCTTCTTGTCCCGTCGGGGAAGATTAACATCCAAGAAACGCCATTATTACCACCAAAACCTTCATCTTTTTCATTCGTCAGCGTTAAATTCGCGATGTCACACGTTTTGTGATTGTTTTTGCTTGGTTTTAAAGGCATTAGGCGGTGGTAGCCATGGATTTTTAAGGTCATAATGCGGCGACTGTAACGCAACGGCAATGCATAGTGCTAGGCAACACCATCACCTGCGAACCTCCATCTTCGCACCTCGCTCTAATACCGTCCGCGGTATACCTGCGAGCCAGCCGGTACCGCTGCTGCTGGACCGGAGGAAGATAACACTAGGTAGCTAGTTATCTATCTAATAACATCAATTTGTTATCCATCTATTCATCTGAACGTCGTCAACACACAACATGAAGCCTCAAGACATCACCGCCGTGAAGAGCAGCAGCAGCCCCAGCCTGTGGATCTTCGGGTACGGGTCGCTGGTGTGGAAGCCTGACTTCAGGTACAAGAGGAGCCAGGTGGGCTACGTTCAAGGCTACAAGAGACGCTTCTGGCACGGAGACAACTTCCACCGCGGGAACAATGAGTTGGTAAGATAATAAATGTGTTTTTGCTTAACTTTGTGGCACATAATGTTCTTACTTTGGCACGGTGTGAGCTCAGACTGCTTTCAGGCGTTGTCCAATGACGTGACCTCATTTCTTTTCCCCTCTCTCTCTCTGCAGCCCGGAAGAGTGGTGACGCTGATTGAAGATGATGACGTAAGTGGAACGCTCTACTTCCTGTTGGTTTTGCTACCCACCTTATTCCTAGTCCCCATGATGCCTAGGGTGAATTGTTCCTAACTTCCAGTGCGTGGTGTCACTGAATAATTTTCCATTGTAACGCTATCCTAGAGCGATTGTATTAATAAATCTAGTAAAACACCACCTATTACAGCTCAGACAGGATAATGTGATCACATAGCTCTGCCTTCTACTATGGGCGGATGGAGGATCACCTGAAGAAGTGGCCTTAGATAACATACACTAGAATATTTTGCTACGTTATTGACTCCGTTGCTACAGACGGTGAAGTGATGAACAATCTGAAAAGCTCTGAGGCAGATCAGTACTTCAATAGTAACGAGGTTTAGTTTTTTCCTACGCACAGATAACCGTACTGAAGCTATCTGTAGTCTAATGCTGGCCGTCACTCTGAGCCATAAATACCGTTAAGCTTAATGATCTTAACTTAACCGGAAGTTACGGATATAATCATTTCTACAGTAACACCCCTGAGAATAAGGTGGATGTGTTGTAGAAACTGCTTTACAGGCTTCAGAAAATTCAGTGTATAATGCATAATAATAACTCATGTTTTCCCTCTTTCCTCACAGGAGAGCACTTGGGGTGTGGCGTTCGAGGTGACGGGCTCTCAAGTCGAGGAGTCCCTGAAGTACCTGAATGTGCGCGAGACGGCCTGCGGGGGCTACGTCACCAAGATGGTGGATTTCTTCCCCGAGGGGGAGGAGGAGAAGAAGCAGCCTCCGGTTCAGGCGCTGGTGTACATCGCCACCTCGGACAACGCCCTGTACCTGGGGCCGGCCAGCCCGGAGATGATCGGCGTCCAGATCGCCGTGTGCAGAGGGAAGACGGGCCACAACCTGGAGTATCTGCTCCGGCTGGCCAAGTTCATGAGGAGCAGCTGCCCGCACGTGGAGGACCATCACCTGTTCTCCATCGAGGCGGCGGCGCTGACCGCGGTGTCCTATCTGTTAGCAGCCCAGTAGCTCGTACCCCTTTGTCTCACTAGCTCATATAGTGGATGAATACATTTACACTACACACTAACATTGAGGCTTGTCACCTGTCATACCACTTCATCTATGTTTCATGTTGTGAAATGGACCATCCAGTGTACTTGAATCCATTGAATAATACTGACGTGTTAACAAAAGGGAAGCATGTCATCAAGTGTTTTTTTTCCGAAGCATTATGCAGTGTTGATGAAGCATGTTGTAATGTTAACACCTGGTACATGTTTGTACATCTGTTACGAAATTTATGATGACTGGATTGTTAACTGTAAACATCTGTACACTGCTGTCTTTTAAAAGGCACATTAACGTTTTTTTTATTATTTGCACAGCTCTGATTCCGTCCGCTCCACACAGACGGTACAGCAATTAATTGTGGTGATGGTTGAAACGGTTTGCAATTCACCAAGTGGCTGCTGTGTTTTTTTTTCTTTTCTTTTTTTAAAGGTGCAGACTGTTTTTTAAGAAGTTGCTTGTGGCAACTTTTTCATCCAGTTACAAACACCAATAAAAAGTGAAAAGAACTATTTTTGTTTTTGTGTTTTGTTCCCTAATGAATTTTCTTCTGAACATGGAATTTATACAAATTTATTGCCAACCAACCTCATTTGATTTGTACAAAACATCCTATAAGATGTGGGTCATAGCTTTGATCACTCCAATAAAGCTTCATTTAGATAGACTTTGTTAATCGTCTGCAGAGAAAATTGTGATTGTTACGGTAGCAATTAACATAGCTCATAAAAAATGTGCTTTGCTCACACAAAAAACATGCAGTACGTACGAAAAACACTATTTACAAATCTCTAATATAAATGTACATACCAACTACTTTTAACTAGGTAAAAGAAATTAATACAATAAAACATAATTAAAGATATAGCTGCTGTGCAAATTGAAAGTACAATATGCGTTGTGCATTTATGTGACCTCCTTTCTATAGTTTTTGTGGTGAATAAAATGATACATCTGGAGAACAGGGCAGTGTGATGCGTCTACATCCATCTATGAAAGGCCACAAAGGCTGAATTAGACCTAGACCACTGATCAAAACCCCCCTAAGGGGTCCTTTGATAAATCTGAGAGGCACAAGATGATTACGGTTTTAACAAAATATGGCAACGCACTTCAATAATTGGTGCTTTTTTTCTTAAGAATTACTGAAAATCACCTCCTTTAGGCCTTTAAAAAGCCTCAGAATCAAACAGTCAAAGGTTGGGAACCAGACAGACACAAAATATTGCTCATAATACATAAATGGATATGTCAACCGCATATGTACATGCCAGATTGGACAACCACACCAGGCCTGAGGCTCGTTTCCAAGATGCAGGTTTGACTTGTTTGCAGAATGTACTCAGCATCATCATCATCCAGATGACTCTGGATACATGCCCCATATACAAACATACATCAGACACTCCCAAAACGCTGGCCGGAGCAGCTTGTACCTTGGACGCGAGTCAAGTCCAGAGTCCATCTAGTTGCAGAGGCTTATATAACCGCCGGCCGGGAACGAGCTCAGACCTGGAAGTCCTGTGTTTACAGTGTGCTCGGTGGTCATGTCAGAGTGCACCAGGAAGAACATGCTGCTGAGGCGCTCATCGAGATGAAAATCTCACCGGCCTCTCACCAAAACCATGAGAAAGTATACTGACATGATCAGGTGCACTTCACATTATTTTATTAATTTATTTTTATTCTGTATTTAGTTTATTATTGTCTATTTTTGGTTTATTCTTGTACGTATTTAAGTTTTTCATTTCCTTTTCTATACAGCTATATTTTCTGTATCTGTTTACTGTATTTTACATGGCTATACATTTATAGGTAGTTATAATTGTTGTTTTGTGTTTCATGTTCAATCTCTATTGTTTTAATAATTTTCTGAAAACTCAAGTAAAATACAAATCATAAAAAAATATAATACTTTACCTTGATTGTGTTATGGGTTGTTTTTTTTTTTACGTCAAAACTGCATTATTTACATTATTTGTTAAAGGGTCGGTTCACCCAAATTACAAAAAAAAAAACCCATCTTACTCACAAACTCACAGTGCTATTGAATATCTGCCTTTGACATTTCCACCTCATCCACCAATACAACGGAGGTGAATGGAATTTGTTTTTTTGCTGCTCAAAGCACTTAAAAACTACATTAGGAAATAGCAACATTTCTTTCCAAAAACAATGTCCCAATTCCTGTGAACAGTTTTCATAGGAACTATTTCTTCAATAGAAAGTAGTTCCAATGAAAACCGTCCTTGGTGAGGTCTGTAGATTATCCTGGGTAACTAATTGGACACTTGGTTTCTGGAATAGTTGGTGACCTGTGTGGGTACATAGGGGCGGTCTTCCAAATGAGATTGAACATTGTCTAGTATAGAGAACTGTGTGCAGGATTTTTTGAATTGAAAACTGAACACAAAGCGGGGAAATGTGGTTATAGTTTGCAGACTTGGTGAGAGATCTGGAATGACCTTCATGTGTCAGTGACTTTTATATCTCAGAAATGTTTACACACTACAATTGGAACCTCTGACTGCAGGCGTATCTGGTGCCAAAGACCACAAAGGTAAGGTTTCCAAAAGCCACAGTTGATTCAATACCTCCGTGATAGTCTACACATATTTTTTTTGAGCTACGTGAAGTTGATATTCGTAGCAGGGCTGCAAAAGCACGACAATTTGTATCTAAAAAACCCTGCAAAGCTGCATAAACCTGGAGTATAAAACACAAAACATGGACCCAGGAACAATAAAAGAAAGTGTGCTGCATGCAGAAGGGTTTATCTTCAAGAAAAAGCCGAAGGATGCCCTTCAGCTGGCAAGGTGGATTCAGGATTTTCAGATGTTTTAACATAGACAGAGTTGGAAAAACAAAATGATTGAAAAGAAGCAGAAATGCTGATTTAGCACTCTTTTATTCTCAGTTGGCTCCTCCTGTTAGTAAAACGGCAGATGCATTTTCTTCATATGTACACATGACCTATAAAAATAGACAGGCAAATGAGGGAAAAGCCAGAGGAAATGTCGCTCTCATCATTATGTACAATCAATATAGAACATCATATTTTAATCACACTATTAACACAAAACAAACAAACCGATAACATGTAGTGCTCAACTCAGGACACTGATGCAAACTTCTTCTTGTTTTTTTTCTTCCTAAAACATCAATGACATCAAAGAGAACCACAGACTCCTCATCACAAAAAACTAATTTCGGAAAAATAAAAAAATGGCTTCAGTACAATGTACACTGTTTTACAGGTGAATAACCCCATTTCGCAATTAGCATGAAAATTGCCATTTTTTTTTTTTTAAACATAACTCAAATAACTTAAATATAGACAACCAAATAATCTGAGTGATTCATAAATTTACCGTTAGCAGCATTGCCGGATCAACCAGTACCCCCTCATTTTGGAATATCATTTTTCACGTCATCCATTCATTCATTTTCCCATCAGACAAAAAATATATCATCGGGTTTCATTTGCGTCTGTACGGGAATACACTTTTACGGATTTTCAAAATGTTAAGACCTGCCATGTCGGTGTGGGTACTCACGTCGTTTTATTACAAAAATAGGAGCTTTAGTAGAAAAGCTTATGGTTTGGTAAGGTGTGGGTTTGTAAGGGTTCACATTAAGCTCTGTGAAATGCACAACCATCCACCAGTTTGCACTGAGCGTATCTACAGAACAATTAAATAACCTAATGTACATGTATGAGAATCAATAACGCCAACAAAAAAAAAAACATGGAAGACGTGGCTCAGTGCATTTTGACGGAAACTCCTTTGCCTCCCCTAAACTGGGCGAACATCTCAAAGCCCTTTAAGCTACATGTGTTGGTTCACGTCACAGCTAGGTAGCCGATCAAAAGAGTTTCCTGTCACGAATAGAAAAGTACAGTCTGTCTTCTCAGAAAGCACTTGGAAATACTCTTGTTGCGACGCAAACAAAAATATTCAAGGCAGATTTTTGTCCACTGACCCGGACACGTTAAAATGAAACTGAAGAAATGTTGGAGGCTGGTAGGGACTGTACCTTCAAATGACCGTGTGTGTGTGTGTGTGTGTGTGTAGGTGTCAAGAGGGTCATTTTAGTTGCCACAACATGGTCCTCCAGGTAGTGAGCCTCTGTTACTTTGTATATATATACTGTATTCCCTATTAGTTTAGGCGTAGGGCGTCACAGTGAGAGTAGGTCAGTTATCTGTGTGTGTGTGTTCTATATTGAGACAGTTTGTGCGTGTGTGTGTGAGGGCACATTCATGTGTGTACAGCGTGTGTGTGTGCATTATTTATCGCGCCCCAGGACCGCCGGGGCCCTTGCCTTTCCTGGCAGTGCCGTGGCTGCTGCTGCTGCTGTGGTGGTGGTGGTGGTGGTGGTGGCTTTGGGCCAGCTGTTTTTGGGGGCTCGGGGTGGAGGCGCCTCCTCTGGCCTGGGGAGAGGAGCTCCTGCTGGGGTTGAAGGCGGGGCTGGTACCGGACCGGCCCAGGGAAGGCTGCAGGGGGCTGGATGCAGCGAGGCTGGATGCAGCGAGGCCTGCTGGAAGGTGGGACGGACATGGAGCATGGTTACTCTCTGTGTGTGTGTGTGTCGTCAAGAGAAAACGTGGCAAATTCTTTGCATCGAAGCTTCCTTTATTTAGTTAATTAATCAATTAGTTACTAATTTGTAATGGTGGATAAAGCTCCTGTATTTCAATATCAATTTTGAATTGGAACACATCATAACAGTTCAATCAGTTAAAGTCATAGAACCTTTATAGGAGTAGATCATAAGATGTGGACCGTTTATTAAAGCAATTTGAAACTATTTTTTCTATTTATTTGTATTTGCATTTCAGAAAATGTTTTATTTGAAACCCAGAATGTAATATTGCACTTAAAAGCATTAAATGGGTTTAGTTTTGACGGATACTATTATTGTATAATATTATAATAATGATTTATAATATTTTTTAAGTAATAAAAATGTTGATTGTTCTAAAGAAACCAATTAGTTGTTCATTTTAAAAGACGCGTCGTATTTTCTCTTTTGTATATTCACTATTGCTCTTTAATAATAAAGCATAAATGTTTCTTCTCAGATTACTCGATGGAATAATCGGTAGGATACTCGATTACTAAAATAATCGTAAGTTGCAGCCCTACTGTGCAGGGCACACATGGCCCGCCAGTGTCAGTGCATTTGTGTGAAAGCGTATACGATATCCACTAACCTTTAGAAACACTGTAACCGTACGCAGCATAAGCTGCTGCAGATGCAGCTGCCGCCCCAGCCATCGCTCCTGCCATGGCCGCTGCGCTGCCTGCCGTTGACTTGCGTCCACGTCCTTTCCCTCCACACTTAGTCCCGCTTCCTGATCCTTTGGGCCGCCCCCGACTCCGCCCAGACCTGCATCCTCTGCCAGGACTGATCGTTTCCGAGGCTGAAACACCTGAAGGAGGAAGGCAAACGCATAAAAGTAAAAACAAAAATCAGGCTCTTGTACCAAAGCAAAGTGGTACAAGTTCATTGAATACATAATGACTTAAAGGTCCCATATTATAATAAAGTGATATTTTCATGTTTTTTTATTACAAAGCAGGCTTAAGTCCTATATAAATACTGTGAAAGTATCGAAACACTCAATCCACAGGGAAATACAAACAGCCCGTATTCAGAAACTCTGCATTTGAAACAAGCTATCAGGATTTCTGTCCATTCGTGATGTCACGAATATACAATATTTAGACCCTTGACACAATTTTAAATGTAAACATTCTAAATGTGTCCCAGTTTATTCCGGGTTGCAGTGTATGTGAATGTCATCAGCTGACAGGAAGTACACATGGATTCAAGCTGTTGCCTAGCAGCGCAATTCTGTTGCAATTCCGTTGCAATTCCGTCAAAATGCGCTAAAACGGAGCGTTTTAGGAAGAGGGTAAATACAGGCATATTCAGGCTGACAGTATGAGGAAAATAAAGTTTTTTTTTAACATTACAGCATGTAAACATGTTCTAGTAGAAACACAAAATACAATATGAACCTGAAAATGAGCATGATGTGGGACCTTTAAACAAATTGCAGATAGGCAGGAATACACAGCAGCACTGCAAGAGAGATGTTCTGTCTAGCTTGGCATTAACCGAGTCCTTCAAATATACAGACATGATAGTTTTACTGTAATGTAGAGTAATAACTACACATTAATCATTACTCATCATTACCCTAAGTACAGGCTCAAGCACAAACTGGAATATTGCTCTCATTTTCCATAGTGTTTGCAGAATCAGAGCCAGTGTTGTGCCTCACTGGTAATGTGCTTAATCCCTCCGGTACCTTCCCTCCCTCTTTCTGACTCCCCTCCTCTCTCCTCTGGTCTGCGTTTCTCTGCATGTTCCCATCCAAATACTGTATATCTGACCCTTCTCTGAGGGGAGATGAGCCTATCCTATCACTAACACCCAGGCACAGATGAAAACCCTCCATAAATCCCTCACTCTTACCCTCCCCTTCAGGCCTTAATCTCACCCTTCCTCCCTTTTCACTCAATTCACTGATTCTAACCTTCATTCTTTCTTTCAAACCTGTCATTATAACGTCAGTCGAAACTATGAAAGCACCAACTTTCTCCCCGCACGCTGGGCTTCTTTAATCATCTCTCTGGCAGGAGCCTCTTAGCATGGCGGCAAAAAGCCCAAATGGGTTTCAACCGAGCAGCATGTATTTAGGAGGGATTACTTTATTGCAGCGCATCCAAAGTACAAGCGATATAAACTATAGGCTCACTATCTATCTGGATCCCACAGTACGGAACATACTGAAACATTGCGTCCAAGGCAAAAATAAAACCCTCATAAATCTAAATAATCAGCTGCGTAATACATGTGAGGTAACAGACTACTTGTCTCGATGGACGCGAGCCTATTAAAACACAAGTCCTGATAGTGAAGAGAACATAACAAAGTAGGACTTCTGTGCTGTAATGACCTTCATGTGAGATTTGCTTTTCCAACAGCGTTCAAACACGATAATACTGTCTCAGAGATAACACACAGGTTAGGTTTTATTTGGCACATTTGGAGCTTTTAGAATGACAGATTGTGAGTATAAATAGAGTGTCCAGATAGGAGGCAGAACAGTTTATCCACTAATTACATTTATCATAGCCTACATTTTTGGGGTTACATTAAGCAGAATTTCAATGTTCAATGTTGTTCAAACTCATTTGAACTACTTAATATACGATTTTATAAACTGATCATATGTTTTGTATATCAAATTTAAAGCCGCAAATTAAACGGTAATTATAGATGTCAGTTAAAATATGGAGTAGAAGTATAAAGTTGCATAAAATGGAAATAATCAAGTTCAAGTACCTCGTGTGCTTAAATACTATACTTGAGTAACTATACTTAGTTACTTTCCACAACTGTTTTAAGGCAGCTACACAACAGGGATGTGACGAATAAACAACACGAAAACGCGAAATGCTTGCCTAGCGAATATTATATGTCTAGGGCTTTTATTGTGAAAGGTAAGAACTGACATCTGGTCTGTGCTGCTTTTGTCTAGGTTAAAAGGAGAAATAAAGTTTGTGATATATTGCTTCATAAGGCAAAATAACAAGAGTTCATTTACAATTTTACAGACTGCAATTTCTGAAGCTGGCTGAGTAAAATCAGGTCTTCAGCTCCAACATATTTCAGGGGGACACTGACGAGCAAATATCCCGTCATCAATCATTCCAGTACGATCCTGAAATAAGACACTAGCAGCTATACAGTATATTGTTCAACTCACTCACACCTCAAGGTCAAAGCTCGGCTAAAATTTTATTTTTTTCCTCTCTCACCGTTCATGTTGTCAGAGACCGATCCGGACACAGACGAGGGGGAGTTGGTGGCGCGGGACTGCGGCGCGGAGGACACCGGATCGTCCACGATGACCAGCATGTCGCTGCTGCTCTCGTCGGCGTCGGCATCCGGGGGCAACGAGCCGGGCTGGAGCTCGCTGCTCAGGGAGATCTGGCCGAGAACAGGAGCACACACAGACACACACACAGGCTGGGGGTCAGCACCACGGGGGAGCAAAGGGAACCGGGCCGGTACGGCAAAGGGAAACCATAGAGGAACGGTGTGTAAGGAAAGACGAGGAGAAGAAAGGGAGAAGCGAAGGACAAGGAGGCAACAGAAAGAAGAGAAGGAAGGATGGAATAGATAGGATATAGAAAGTAAGAAAGAAGAGAGGAAGGAGGGAAAGCAAAGAGTGAGAGGTGGATAGAATGAAAGAAGAAAGTAACAGAGGAATCAATAACCAAAAAAAGGAGTACAGGAGACAGTTTGTGGATTCACTCCAAAGTATCCTAATGGAGCAGCCATTACCATTCTCTGCAACATAAATCACAGTGATATACAGTGTTTCCCTCCTCCACTTGCCTCACAGACACTCTCTCCCTTCTATATTTCCCCCCTGGATTCCCTCACCTCACTAAAGGGACTGGGCATGGCCGAGTCCATCTCGACGCTGATGAAGGAGTCGTCTCCGTCTGCAGAGAGGTTGGAGTTGTCTGCCGAGGGCGCGTGAGAGATGACCAGGTTCACCTCCTTCTTCTTCTTGTTCTCCGACTCCTCGTTGTTCTTCTTCTGGTTAGAAACAGATGAGGGGGAAAGGTCAGCTTGCATACATTTTCACACACCCGCTCTGTTTCTTGTCGCAGCTTAAAATCTCATACCCTTTAGTCACCTCTGGAGAGGTCTAAGGACATCTGTCCCAACACTCAAGTCCAGAGAAAGATAACTCGACAAGTACGGGCCAGATTGCCATGAAATGTGGATCTGTGGATACGGTCCCCAGAGGATGATAGCTAATGATGCTTGTGACCTCCTGTCTGACCTCACATCTAGCTCTTCTGAAGTCCATGACAAAGTATTTCAAACAAATGGCTGGATTTCCTTGAAATTTGCCCTTAATAGTTGTGGTCTTCCAGAGAACAAATCCCAATGTATTCACCATCAGGAAAAACTATACGCTTATATATAAGACATATTAACCCCCTGAGACCCGTGACCCGACTGACTTTACTGTCTTTCAGACGCTGTAGCAGGTTCAGTTTTAGAGCTAGAGTGAAGGTACAGATATCATATGAAAACCTAAGGAATCTATTGGTAACAACCATGTCATATCAGCTTGTCGGGAAAGGAGGCTAAATAATGCTCCAAAATGTGGCTACATTTTGACGAGACCTAGGGTATTCAGAGGATGGATGGCTTTCCTAGGTAGATTGAAGATGAGGGCGTTTCTGAGCAGTTTCCAGAACTGAAGTGCTCGCCATTCAATCGCAGAAAAATGCAATTCTTGCAGAAATGTCCAAATGTCAAAGGTTTTTGATACCAAATCATAGCATGGCTTTTTCTATGGTATTCTTCAAGGTCTTGGTGTCTTGATGTGGTATTTTGGAGGGATTACTGATTATTTTGATCAATTCTCGATGGGGGAAAAATTGTTAATTTTAGCACCAAATCTGTGTAACAAGTGGTATCAAACTAAAAATATATATATAATATATACTTATTTCCTCACAGACACAGTGCTGAGCTGCATCTCAAATCAATCTTCAGGTTCCCAGCTTTCAGATGATGTACACCACTTCTATGTGACATCTACTGTTGACCTGCTATTTACCCCTAAAGACCCCCTGTACCCCCCTAAAAAAGACAAAAATGGGTCTATTGTGGGTCTTAGAGGGTTAAAATCTCATAGCCAGAATGCAATTAAGGTTGTTGAGCACAGTCATGCTCACATGAGGGTGAACCTTTTTTCAATTACCCCCCCCCCCTGGTCTTAATGCAGCCTCTATTTTCCTCCATTACCTCATTCCTATCCTATTTTACGCCCCTACATTTGTTCTATCCTTTCTTTTTTCCTCTATGTATTCTTTGCTCTACCTACAACTGCTGATGTTTGAGGGTTTCCCGCTGATCATGCTGTACTGTACCTTCTCGGCATACTTGTCCCTCTTCCTCTTGCGCTCTTTCACCTTGCTGCACTCCTCCAGCTGCCTCTTCTCGTCCTGTCTCTGACGCACTGCAGGTGAAGACACAATGTATTTTTAGTTTTTTTAATATATTTTTTCTTCCTTCCTTATATAGTTGTGGTGAGAGTTAGCTTTTGTGCAAAGAACACTGAATTAAACCAAGACAAAGGTGCCTCAAAGAACGCTCACATTTCTTCTCCAGCTCATCGTCGTCCAACAGCAGGCTGACCACCTCTTTGGGTTTGAGTGTGTCTGGTTTGAAGTTGCCTCCAGAGATCACCACCCTTTGGATCTTAATACACAAGAACAATAAAGCATTAATCAAACTCTCAAATTGAAACTTTTTGTCATGTTCTGTGCGTCGTATGGAAGAGTGCTTGTGTTTCGGACCTCGCTTTTCTCCTTGGCCCGCTGCAGGATCCTCTCCTCGATGGACCCCTGACAGATGAGGCGATAGACGGTGACCTGCTTGGTCTGACCCAGCCTGTGGGCTCTGTCCATGGCCTGCTGGTCCACCGTGGGGTTCCAGTCGCTGTCGTAGAAGATGACCTGGAGGAAAAAAACATCTTTTAACTTCACTTTTCTGCCGTATTGTTATTGTTTACCACATTGGTCAATCTGCGTGACGACAGCACCGGACGCGATGCGGACACTCCCCTTCTCTGCAATTCCTGAGTCTAATTACAGGGGTGTGTTATCCCGAGTGAACTGCCCTTTAACATGACAGATGTCCCGTGTTAACAGTCACTTCAAACTCATTGTCATGAAAGCTAATCCCACTTGAACGGGGCTATGGGGACACAAAGGGAGATTATGCTGAGATAAACACACAGAGAGAGATCATTGTTTATCTCACAAGGAATAGTAGGCCTGTCCGGTGCTCACAGAGCAGGGCAATCTTGTAACAGGAGAGACTTCAGAGAGCAGTTCCAAAGCACACTAGAGCACACGGATTTAAGGCAGTAAACTTTATTAAAGATTAACATTTCGACGCCAACTGCGTCGACTCTGCTGAAGACGCAGTTTGTCTTTAATAAAGTTTACTGCCTTCAATCCGTGTGCTCTAGTGTGCTTTGGAACTGCTCTCTGAAGTCTCTCCTGTTACAAGATCATTGTTTTTATATGAATGATCACCCCCCTGCAATGCACACACACACATTATATATTGTCATTATATTAACATCTAACTATAAAGCGAGGAATCTGTCTGTCTGTCTGTCTGTCTGTCTGTCTGTATGTCCCTCGCATATCTCAAGAACCGCTCATCCGATCTACTTCACACTTGGCGGGTGTATTGCTCAGGACCCAAGGGAGTGCGGTGTCGAATGTGGTGCAATTTGACCAGATGGTGGCGCTATAACAATGAATTTTTTCGTTTTGGCTTGTAACTTATGAACCGTAACTCTCAAAACTAACACAATTTCCTGGATTCTGTGGGTCCAGACGAATCTATCTATATAAGCCACGCCCATTTGCATCTAGATTGATTTTCCATCATTTTGAATTGTGTCCAAATCTGATATTTTGCTACTCCTCATACAAATGTTGGGCGTTTTGTCACCAAATTTGGTACAGAACATCTCTGAACCAAGCCGGAAAAAGTTTTGGATTGTTGATGTTCCATACAGCTTTGCTATAGCTGGCCATCAAATTTGGCAGGGTTTATATTACAAAAAATGTCATAGCTCCTGAACGCTTTGTGCTATTGGGACCACATTTGGTGGATGTGTGTAGATATCATGTCTGAATGACCATGGCAAATTTGGAGCCATTTGGCCAATAGCTGGCGCTGCAGCAGCATCACCTAACTATAAAGGACGTATTCTCTGTCTGTGTATGTATATATGACTGTCTTTCGCATATCTCGAGAACTGTTCATCCAGTCAACTTCACACTTGGTGGGTACAAGCAGCCATACCGCAGATCTCGACAACACTGCCCGTTCCAGACGGGCACGCGCTCAGAATGGGCACTGCACTAGTATTATTAATGCTGAGGAACCGAGACTTACAGTGTCAGCAGCAGTCAGGTTAATGCCGAGCCCTCCGGCCCTCGTACTCAGCAGAAAGACAAAGATGTCCGTCCTACAGAGGGTAGAGGGGGAGAAGTGGAGGAGGGGGGACAGAGAGGGAGACACACACAAAAAAATGTAAAGATATCATTTACAACTGTACAAGTACAAATATCCATATACAGCATAATGGATAAGTTAAGAACCATTCTCAACACCACAGACCAACGGTAGAGTGCCGCAGAATAAACCACAAACTCTCTCACCTACAACCCCCCCCCACCACAAAAGAACCAATAACACCGGCGCCTCCGAGCTGCACACTAATGTAAACCAGAGCATCACTAGGAAATATATGCACACACATATTTGGACGTACACATGTAAGATTAAACCATTTGCTGATTGCTGCAATATACGAAAACGGCGGATATACAGTTAGTTAGTGGTAAAAAGTGGGTGTTTGGTTTCATGCAGACACAAATATCTTTACCCACCGGCTCTGGAAGTCAGCCACCATGTCTCTGCGCTCAGAAATCTTGGAGGATCCATCGAGGCGCATGTAGGTGTGCTTACGATAAACCATGTACTCCTGGATGGAGAGAGATGGGAAAAAATTGTTAAGAAAACCAATGAGACAATATGTGGTGTTGTACTTAGCCCAACGTTTATTCTTTTGTTTGCCAGAGGTCAGTATAGTACAGTCCAAGTTCAATGGATTGTCTCCAAATATTCAAATATTAGAAAAATATTTGCTATAACTTGTCATAAACAATCACTTTCATCCTGTCCTGCATAGACTTCATGAATAAGGTTTTTGAAGACATGGATTTGAACTAAACCTTCCTGGATCACTTTCCCTGCTGACTTTGGAACCAACAAACTTCCAGAAGTTGGAATCTGAAACTGTTATTCTGAATTTAATAAGTTCTCAAACATGCACTGCTACTTGAGTGTTTCTCTTGAGGAGCAGATAAAGCCCCGCAGGTCTACTTGTCAACTTCCAACGGTCAAGAAATACTAATCTTTAATGTAAGAATTTCTGTTTCTGACAGAAAGTCCAAAATGTCAAAATCCCACATTTCTTATGTGCATTTTCTAGAGTTGAAACCTCAATCCAAGCCCAGAGAGACACTGAGAAATGCAGAATTTGATACTTTATCCTCCCAAATGTCCGCTAAGCTGTTCTGTGTGAGAGTGTGTTTGTGTGTGGGTCCTGACGGGAGGGGTACTTAAGTGCAACAGCAGTGATGAGGTGACACGTTGATCTCTCTTTAAAGCACTGCCCTGAACCCCCGACCTCCTCACTCAAACACGTCGGTGCCCCCGAACCGATGAACCAGCCACAATCGCTGGCGCACATCACAAGTCACCTCTCGCAATCATTAACGATGATATCAATGATTTGACACTATGTTTTCTGTGACCCCCACAAACCCCTGTCATGACACTCGGGGCCTCGGTCCCGGCAGGGACTGCCCTCCTGGCTCCGCTCCCAACAGCCCCATCTGCTCCGAGTGAACACCACATTAGGGACCATTAGCCCCTCTGCTCGCCAAGATGCCGCTAACCTTGTTGAATTGGGTTTTGATAGCTTGCCAGCAGGATGTTGCAGATATTGTTGCTCTTACAGAAAGCCTTACTCAGCCTCCCTAATCTTAAAAATTCATCTGTGGCTAAATCAGCGGAAAAAAAAGGTTTCAGAAACAGATCAGAGGTCTCTCAGTCTTGAGCAGAGTCGGTAACAATCTCTGCAACCTTCAGCTGCCATGATTTAAAGCTTGTCGAGTCCTGAAATCTTTACCTCAACAGCTGGCGGTTTTCTCTCGTATTTCATTTGGTTTGGTTTTAATCATAAGTGACGCTGCTTTATTTCTGAAGTGTTTCACTGATTCTGTAATGTGTTCCAATGCAAATGTTATAAATCAAGGTGTAGGTTCAGGACGACCTTTAACTGGACAAAATGTTAATCTTGTTCTGTCAGCACCTTATTATAAGAGCATATTTAGTCAAACAAAATATTTCTGGTTGTGAAATATGATAACCACAAACTTGAAATGATGTATGGGAGGAGAGAGAGAGGCAAGGGAGAACAGCTATTTGTTAAAAAGCATGGTGACATTTCCTCTTTCCTGTCTAATATTTCTGTCTCTGCTCAAATTGCATTTTTACTTTAAATCTTCCGAGTTGGCACTTGGACGTGCATGAAAACCAAAACCAAAAAAAGCAAGGAGTTGCAGCCAGGTTGTTCTCAACTTCCCCGGTTGGGAACACAGTGTGCACAGTCACAGTCTGTTCCCAACCCGACAACTGCTAAAAATACTACAGAAAAAGAAAAGAACATGTAGTGGCACTATAAATAATTTTTTTTTTGCCAGCGAACAGCGTAGATTGCCAACATTATAACAAAAGCCATTATCAGGGCTGAGTTGCATCTCACACCAGTGTGTCATAATTGCTTTCAGTGCCATAATACATACAGTAGCAAACTATTTCTACCAGCCTGATACTGGAAAAGCGACAGCAGAACAACTTTGAGTGCTACAATTAACGTAAATGACACGTCGAAGTCTGTTTGCAGGTCTTGCATAATATGTGAAAAAAGTTGTATAAAGCCTTTTTTGTAACTCCAGATGGAGCTGCGCTGAGTCTGATATTTTGCCCCATGTGATGTCATTTGAGTCAGCTTTGGTTGGGTCTCACGACTATAAGTTTGGAAATAAAAAAATACGGGGGTGTGGAGTTAGAAACAAGTTAGAAACAAGATCTGGATACAGTGCTGCCAATCAGCCTTACTTCCAATATTTTCCAGTGGCCACTTGCACTTGTATTGCAGCAACAAAAAAAATTCCACTGTGGCCCAAAAAGCATTTTCCCCATAGACCACCATTGTTTTATAGACGTCTGTAAAACTGTTGACAGGAGATCTCAAAACTGCAAACAAGGTCTATTCAATTCTTTCTATTGTGAATATTTGATCCATGGAGGTTATATATTTGTAAAACTTTCCTCAAGCCGAGAAAGGCGATTAAAGAAATATGTGATGTCATCACAATGTAGAGTCTATGGGCCGAGTAGGAGATCGCGGGTGGAGCCAGCGGCAGAAACACTACTGTGCATATTCAGTGGGCCGCATACCACGCAAGTAAACCAGGAAACTAGAAAACTTTTTTGGCGCATGCGCCAGGCGAGCAATCCTCATTGGAATGAATAGGCGGCATCTTGACGTCCGGTATCCAGTTCTTATAATACATCCATGGGCTAGCGGCTTGAGGCCACATTAGCCGCTACAAGCATAACACTTCCAAATCTCAGAGTGAACGACGAAAAGACAAACTCTCTGGTTGTGCTGTATCGATTTCAATCATTTTTGTTTCACACTGTCCATCATGAGTCCTACAGTGTTATAGGAGTGTAACGCTAAATTAGTGGAGTACTCTTTAAAAAGTGTGTTATACAAATAACACATGGACTCACAGTAGCTTCTGGGCCAGTCACATCTAAGAACAGCGTCACGGGTCAGACTATCGCATGAACATGAACCATAATAGAAGTGTGGATCAACATTATCCATCCATCTATCAAAATTAATGTTTACAATAAATAAAAATCCACAACCATAATCCCTATAACATGGCTCTTAATTCACACTTTTTCTTTGTATTTACAATCTTAGTGTAGCAGAAATATACTGTATCATAAAACTATCCCAATTTCATCCATGCTTGGTATTGCGTAATGGTGGCTCACTGTATCCCACATTATAAACAAAAATCTGCTGCTGATTTTCTGGCTGCAATACCATCGAGTCATTGTGGGCATTCCCGCCAGCGCTGTAACCTAAGCCGCAGACTTGCAGTACAGTAAAGTGCCGTCTAAGCAGCCACAGACACACAACCCAAAGCAGGAGGGCAGTGGCTTTGGCGGTCCCGCTCCACTATCGGCCGCTGCCAGAGAAATTCAACAATGTTATTTTTCTTCGGGCCACCCGGACCTCGACGATCCATCACCCAAAGCTACGTGATGTCACCAGAAGAACCAGGCAGCCGACCGGCGACGAAAACAATGACGCTAATGACAGAGATTAGCATCAGCCTCTCCTTCACTCTTTCTCTTAGTCACAGTCTCATGTTCAGGAAATCAACTCCATCTGCAGAATTTTTTATCCCCATAACCGATGACAAAGATAATACGGTCTAGGAAAACTGAAGCCAGATTGGGTGAATTCTTGATTCTCTTTAACGCATTAGTAGAGGAGACGCTGTCACGGCCTCCCATTACTGTATGAGGTCACTTCTTATACTGTAAAAAAGGCACTGTAATGTTGGCTCATTAGTCCTGGAGAACATTGCTTGGTGGGGCTGTCAGTAAGAAGAACATTAACCCTTAATCAGTCTCAGCAGAATACCACCGTCCTACTCACTGTTTAAGTGTGGCTTGCACTTAAACTGATTGGTCTATCTCGCTGTCATTCAACATATAAATAGCCCTGGTGCACATGAACAAACTTAACCATCACACTTGGTTGTAACCCCTCTTTGCATGTTGTTATAGCAATCCAAGTGTTATTCATTGGCTATGATGTTTTAGTGAACTATTCACATTCTAGGTGTTTAGTCTCGACCCCTCTGAAGTCAGAAAGGTTAGTAATATGGTTTGATTCGAGTAAAACCTGGATAAAAGTTACTCATAAATTACTTTTGAGCTCATAATTGCTGTCAGTTTCACCAAAAAAAAACACATATTATGCTGGTTGGTTGTGTTACTGTCCTGTAATGAGCTATCATATTTGACACCTTCACAATTCTAATAAAATGATATGCGAAACCAAATTCTACATGTTTATACTGTATATATAATCCATTAGAAATCTTGACTGCAACTATTCACTTTATATATAAATCTTCATTTTTAAATAGTCTTGGTCATTCTGAGAAAAAAAAGTGCAATACATCCATATTTCAAGCTAATAAGAGACATTAAAGAGGACCTAATATGCATATTTTCAGGTGCATACTTGTATTTTGTGTTTCTACTAGAACGTGTTTACACGCTTTATTGTTAAAAAAAACGCTCTACTTTTCTCATACTGGCTGTGCTGCAGCACCTCTTTTCACCCTCTGTCTGAAACGCTCTGTTTCAGCTCCTGCCCCGCCCTCCCAAAAAGCCCAGTCTGCTCTGATTGGTCAGCTGGCCCACTCTGTTGTGACTGGTCAACCGAAACAAACTCTTCGGACTCCGCTCCAGCTCTGCTCTAACTAGCTTTGTTCGAGAGCGTGCCAAACTAGCTGGTAGGTATTATGCAAACGTGTTACTTGGTGACATCACCACATTATGGAAGAAAAGGCGGGACTTCAAGGGAGGCGTTTCAGGCAGTTCAGGAGCAGTGTTTCTGTGGGGGAGAGTAACTCCCTTTGGAGTGGATTTGGGGCTTTGTAACTTTGCAGACCTTTTACTCTATAAACTCTATAACACACTAAAGGAAAGGGAAAAAGCACAAAGGCATAATAGGTTCCCTTTAAGAAGCACATAATTGGCAGGAGAAAGAAATAACTTTTTGGCCTGGGTCCGAAAGGGTTAACAAAGAACTTAATTAGCCTGCGTTATCTAAGCCATCTTCTCACCATTGCTGTTTTCCTACGGCCTTAAATTAAATACAAGGCATTCCCACTGTTGTCCAGACACGCAGGAAGACAGCCCTTAACCACCTGGGCTGGGTCCATCTGCCGTCAAAAGAGTTGGCCGTGGAAACAGCGCTGCACCGTGTGAATGGGGAAGGAATTCCCAGTGACATCATGCCAGAGGCTTTTGGCTCCATGGCGATGTTTGCAACAAATATGGAGGCAACAATAGAGTATTGCACCGAGGCTGTCGACACATGACCGCCGGCAGAATTGCTTTGCGCCATTGTTTTTCCTACGGAGAGCGGCGGTGACGCAGGTTTATATAAATTAATTGTACTTCAACCTGATTGCCCCCAACTTCAAAAAACAGATTACAGCGAGCCAAGAAGCTTAAACAGAGACAGTGTCTCTCTGTTTGATGTAGTGGTTTTCTTCAGCATGAATTTAACAGTCCTTGTTCATAAATGACCTAAACGATAATAATGACGTATGTGTGTTGACTCTGTGCCCATCCAGGCAGCTTACAGCACTTATGCTGTGTAGATAAAAGTAATAAGAGTCACTTAAAATCGTCCTGGCTTTTCTCATTTCTGGCTTTGTGTTGATCTTTCTTTCCCTTCTTTTATCCCCCTCTGCCTCCTCAACTACCTTTTGTCTTCTGCTGAATTTCACTCTCTTCTAACCCCAAGGCCCTTGCCACTCCCATCTCCCCCCCTCTCCCCTCCACCTCGCTCCTTCCAGTCATCTCTCTCCCATCTGGCTGCCTCCCCTGCAGATGAGACCCCGCTAATTAGCCCTGACCTGTTAATTAGCCGTCTAATGAGTCCGCTAACGAGGGACAGGCAGGCTGATTAGAGGTACTGCAGCTCAATACCTCGCCGGTGGCAGCCGACCGGTTAAACAACTGGCTCGGAACAACACAAGTATATGCAAATGACACATTAAAGGTGTGTTATCTAGGGGTGTGAGAAAATATCGAAAAAATATTGAGTATTGCATAATTATGGTTTGTGATACTGTATCGATTCTCCAAAACACGGTATCGATTTTCAATAAGTAGTCTACATGCAAAGATTAACTCAGTCAATACTTTGTTTCATTTGCAAAGATATGCAACCTCTCAGTGTGTGTGTCCTCTCACAGTAGTGCTATGATGTCGGATGTTACAGGGACAGTGATAAATGCAGATCCCATTGTTCTCATTGCATAAAAAAAGTCAACTTTTTTTACTCAGATTTTATGCATATGATGGTGTGTTCTTTGTGACAGTTTTCCTAAAATTACATTTTAAAAAATGACAATATATCGCCTTTCTTACAGTATCGCAATATATCGCAATATATTGAACCGTAACCCCTGTATCATGATACGCATTGTATCGCCAGATTCTTGCCAATAACACTCTTGTTTTAAGTGTTTTCTGTGTGACATTGGACTCTTATTTAACTCAAATTAAAACAAAACTATCGTTTAATTAATAACTAATTTCAGTAGAGGAAGAGTTTAAACATATCACAATAACTGTCCAGTGTGTGTGTGTGTTTATACCTCCAGCAGGTCTATCATGCGGGTCATTTGGGAGTAGATGAGGACTCGGTGTCCGTGGGCCTTTAGCCGACTCAACAGGATGTCCAAGGTGTGCAGCTTGCCACTTTCCGTGATCAGGCTCTCCTTATCTAAAAAGAGGAAGAGACAAGAGAAGTGAAAACCCAAACTACCTAGACAGCGAGAGAATGATGCGACTCATTTTACACAGTGAGAATGTCAAGCACAACATTTTTAAAAATGCATTCCCTGAGGTTGTATCCAAATATGAGATCTCCACATTATGTACATTTTAGGGCTGTCAAAGTTAACGCGACAGTAACGCCACTAATTTCTTCAATGCATTATCGCAACTTCCGATTTTTAATTTGTAGTTAGAAAACAGAAAAAAACTAGAAAACCTAAGGAATCCATTGGTACCAACCATGTAATACTTGCTTGTCGCGAAGGAGGCAAAAAAACGCTCCAAACTTACGCTAAATTCTAATGAGGAAAAACTGGCATGGCCATTTTCAAAGGGGTCCCTTGACCTCAAGATATGTGAATGAAAATGGGTTCTATGGGTACCCACGAGTCTCCCCTTTACAGACATGCCCACTTTATGATAATCACATGCAGTTTAGGGCAAGTCAGCACACTGATACACTGACAGCTGTTGTTGCCTGTTGGGCTTCAGTTTGCCATGTTATGATTTGAGCATATGTTGTTATGCTAAATGCAGTACCTGTGAGGGTTTCTGGACAATATTTGTCATTGTTTTGTGTTGTTAATTGATTTCCAGTAATGAATATATACATACATTTGCATAAAGCAAGCATATTTGACCACTCCCATGTTGATAAGAGTATTAAATACTTGACAAATCTCCCTTTAAGGTACATTTTGAACAGATAAAAAAATGTGCGATTAACTACGGACAATCATGTGATTAATCGCGATTAAATATTTGAATTGATTGACAGCCCTAGTACGTTTAGATCATTAACAAAACCTGAAAAACACCCATCTATCTCTTATCGTTTACCAGAATGGACTTACTTGCTCACTGGCAGAATAGAGAAAAAAGCAGCCCAATCAATTCAGAGGGTATTAACTCTTCCCTAATCAATACAAGTCTTCGATAATAAGACTGTATCCTCCAGAGCGGATCAGCCCGGGGATCAATCCTTCTAAATCTGCCCCTGATCTGGTGATTGTTTAAATAAAGCGTGTGCCCTTATTGACTGGACTGCTGATGAGAGCACAGAGAGAGAGAGAGAGAGAGAGAGAGAGAGAGAGAACGAGAAAGAAAGAGAAATTGTGAGGAGAAAAAAGGTGATTTACACTCCATTTCACACAATGGCACAAAAGACGAACAAACAGGCCTGGCAGTTGGCCTTGGTCACGTTACTGCCAGCACCACATCAGGTGTTCCTCGGCCCTCAAACGACCAACAAATGGGGAAGCAACCTGACCCTGGGTGTGCTGTTGAAGTGGTTCCCTCCACGTCCAGCTGATGAGGAATTAACGTCATCTGGCACAATGGCACAATGAGAAAAAGGGCCGGGGCCACCATCGACCCGGCGACAGGCACACTATGGTGTTTGACCAAGGGGTCGTGACCCTGAGCGGGGAGAACCTGAGGCCAGGTCCAGGGTCGGGTGACATTGGGTCGGGCCAGGGTTACAAGAGAGTCCCTGTGGGAGAGTCAGGCTCGGCCGTACTCGCACTCGAGTTGGGACACTTGTTCCCAAGCCCTTTTGTACAGTGAAAACATGGGTTTATAAATATTTCCCAGTCCTATTTCCTTGCTTTGTCAATGTAATGTAACCAAACGCGTTAAAATCGCGTCCCATTAATCCAAAACACATGCTCGGAAAATTTAAACTGAGGCTGTGATACATGCATACAGCAACTTCCTGCCACAAATATGTGTAAAACCCGGATATGAAGTCATCACAAAGACAATCACACGCGCTAAAGTATGCAACAAACTGGATCTTTCTCCGTTTTTTAACCAGAAGCATTCTATGCTAATGTGTACTCAGGCTGAACCCTGACCTGTGACCCTTTAGTATAGCCTCCCAAAAAAAGGTCAGGCCCTGTAGAGGTGTTAAAGAGGAACTAATAGAACAGATGAACAGGGGAAACACTCTGGGGAGGTATTGGAGCGCTCACCTACAGGTCATAGTAGAGTGTGGTGTCAGCATGTGAAATACATTCGACCCTGGTCACACAGTCCTAAAACGCCTAAGTGTTGAGTTCTGAATCAAAGTTATATGGTTGGGTTTTTCCTCCACACAGCTGGTGTATTGCGGGGCAAAGTGTACATGCTTTTCACTATTGTTGTCATTCCTTTTTATTCTCAGTGAGTGAATACAAATAACTGAGATATAATGGGAGTAAAAGATAGAGAGATGGAGAAAAAGAAGGGGAAAATGGACAAGGGGGATAAGAAAAGATACTCATAATACACTAATAGCAGGAGACAATAAACTAACTGAAGCACACCCAACTTAACTATAGATTTACTATAAAGGTAGGCAGTTATTACACATTGCTGTGGTCCAAATCGGTATGTACCAAGAGACCAGCGCACCACACTCCCTCGAGATACACAAACACTGTATCCTCCCATCAAAGGCCTATAATTGGCCTTGGCGTCGAAGAAAAGTGGATGAATTGAAAAGTAAAAGGAAGCGAGAGCGTGAGACGTGCGGAAAAGAAAAAAGGTCCAGACGGAGAGTGAAGGGGGTCTGCGGTGGCTCCGGCTACAGCGAGGCGGTATTAGCACGGTGGCGGCAGCGGTGGTGTTGTGGTCGAGATCAGACGTGGGGGCCTCCTCACCGCAGGTGCCAGTCTAACCAGGGTTGCTGCTCAGTCAAGGGCACTGACCAAACCAGCGCGGGCGGGCCACGCTATACCAACCACCCAGATGCAAAACCACCGCTTGGCAAAGACGCAAAATGCTCATATAAAAGGCAAAATTGCTCAACCCCCTGCCACCAATCTGTTTCTGTTTAGCAGATTATATTTAAGCCTCCAGACTCCGCTGTCGTGTTTGAAGACGGGTTAAAGCCCCCCATCTGAGGATTTTTGTGGTCAAACAGGACTGGATGTTGTATGTATTTAATCTGATTCTTGAAGGGCATAAACTGTAAATCTGAAAATCCCATGTTAAGCAGTTGGATGCTATTATTTCTGTACGAAGAGACCATGGCAGTCGGGGTAATCCTTTTGTTTATGGCAGGATTATGAAGGAGACCATTAATAGGAGAGCAGCTCTGCTCCTTAAGAAAGCCACCTTCTGATATTTGACCACACTGATGATATCTCCTACATTTTGATCTTTAGCTGAGGGCAGCCTGTGATCACTAACATATTTGAAACTCAGTGGCATTCAGCCTGCAGAGAAATGATTAGAACAAAAAAAAGATGTTGCATTATCGAAGGGAAGCAGGGAAACATATGTCCGACAGAAAACGACGAGGCCGTCTGACCCCTGCAACTATCCAAACTCCCTAAAGCCCGGCGATGTGGCTTACAGAGAGAGAGAGGTGGCCGAGTTCAAAACATTTAGAGCAGCATACAGAAAATCCCTATTTCTAAATATCGCTGCCATACCCTGTGAAACGGAGCCAAGAAAATGAATAATTGGGATTTCGGGAGGGCTTTTGGTGGGCCGTCTCATTCCAACATAACACTTATGGCTTACATTATAAGCTACATGTGGCTGCAGTGAAATGCATGACCACTGGTCATAAACGTGAGGATGTA
The DNA here is from genome assembly GCF_015220745.1 of Sebastes umbrosus. Lineage (NCBI taxonomy): Eukaryota > Metazoa > Chordata > Actinopteri > Perciformes > Sebastidae > Sebastes > Sebastes umbrosus. The sequence goes on along the minus strand of NC_051286.1, from coordinate 17,722,717 downwards.
GTAACCATGTATGTAGCATGAATTATGGAGAGCTTACGAGGGATTAAAATGGATACGTCTATACGACTAACTCGCATGGCGCTTTAAATGAATTGGCCTTCGGGATTCATTCAGTTGAAATTCAGTCAAAATGAGTTTACAGTCATATCATATACGGGGACGGAGGAAATAATCAATGCAGCATAATATCGCGATATTATGCGTGGCAATAGTGTATCGATACACGGACGTCGTCAAGTATTGATCTTTTATTATATAAGCTATTAACCTCCGCTATGAGAGTGGTGTGAAATGGTCGGGCAAATGTCGCTTTGTTTCATGAACGTATCATAACAACAGTCCTTGGTCTTCCGGTTTTGAATGACGAATACAGACTACTGCGACCTGCTGGTAAGGAGTTATTTCCTCTCACGCAGGCGCAGAACGTACGTGGTAGTTGGCCGTCGGCTGTTGTCTTTGTAGTGTGTTCAAGTGCAACTTTTTGGCCAAGACAAAGGCGACGTGAGGTCGATGCAGCCGATGGCAAAACAAAAGGAGCCTCGGATCACCTCACACAAAAACCAAACAGCAGGACATTCGGGATCGATTTCTGAGTGTCTAAATTCAAATTGGGATTAAAAAATGCACCGAAATGGGACACAAAACAACTTTCTAATTGTGGACTGACGAGGACAAGGACTGCGTTAAGAAGACCACACCCCAAAAACACAAGCAAATCCCATGTGGTGTCACACCACTCTGCTGTTGCTATGGATACACATATCAAGCTTCACCACCTGCCCTGCCCCCCCTTTCATAGCACCCCCACCACACACACCCACCCGCCTAAATCCAATCCAGTCTAACAGCGGTATTCAGCCCTCTCCCCGTCTCCTCCTCTCCGTACCTCCTGCTGGCAGATTAAGCTACACACTCCCCTGTCCCTCCTCTCTCTGCACCCTCCAGCTCCCTCTCCATCCTTCCCTCCTCCGCTACTACAAACTCTCCCCCCCTCCCTGTACACCCTCTCTCCCTCCCCCTACTGTCTGTCCCCCGACAGTGTAATCCAATCCCTGTAGGGCCAGAGCCAGGGGCCTGACACGGTCCTGACCCAATTAGAGGCCTGCTGCCAGCTAATTAACCCCGGCCCAGCCCTGGTGCCTGGCGCCTGATACTCCCAAACCAACTACGGCGCTAATTTCATTAATACGCCACTACAATCTTCTGTCCTGTCCTGTCCCCTCTGCTGCTGGCTGCTGCCAAAAAGCAGCCAAAAGTGGAGCCGCCCTAACCAAGGGAGGGACCAGATGCAAAAGGAGGAGACGGAACAGCAGCGAGATTGCAGAATGAAAAAAAAAAAAAAAAAAAGTCAAGATGAGCTGATGAAAGAAGATAGATGGACGGTTATGTGAGAAAGAGAGACAGATGGGGGGCCACGATCGAACCAACCCCTTCTCACTGTATAATGATACATTACACTGTGCAATCAATAAGTCAATGGGCAACACTTGTTCAGCACCGGCGATGATGGAAATATTAGCCCCGACACTACTTTGCTGCTTCTGCGTGTATTGACAAAAGTCGGACTTAAACTTAATTTCCTCGCAGTAGTGTCGCTAAGAGCCAGATGCCAGCGGGAGGTTTTTGGAAGCTGGGAGCGAAGTGGCTGACAGAAAAACCGGAGATATTAGCATCTTGTTAGGGCTCGGTGAAGCTTTACAGATGCTACCCCCCAAAAAAATGCATCTGCATCTACAAGAAAGTATCTGGAGAAGAGCCAAATGACCAACGTATAAGCCCAAAAATGCATCTGAGTGACCACTTTGTGACAGAAAATGAGCGATGGACTGCGTTTATGTGTGTATCTATACATATATACATCATTGTCTTCCCTCAAACATGCAAGAGGAGCACTTCTCTTGGTTCTCTGGGAGTCAGGGGAAGAGACAGACAGTCTGATGAAGACTCGGGAGTTTTCGCGGGGGAATCTCACCACACCACAGCAGCCCACTGTGAACTCTGTCATTAAGACAGATTACTTCTAGTTACCCTTGGCCGGCACCGACTCGACACACACCACAGATGAAAGCTATCTGGCTGAGGGACAGGGTGAGCTAGATACTACTTGGCTTCCATGTTCAAAGATATCATCATCATCATCATCATCATCAGAGAGGTATAATGTGGCTAATGTCTCCCCCTTCAGTCTACTTTGGAATTTCTTAGTGAACACGCTTTTCCATCTTGTGGACACATTAATGGCTATGAATTGGGACAAGGAAATCAAAACATCTCCATCCCTTTATGTTTTTTTTTTCTCCTCTGCTGCCAGAAAAATTCCGCAGACGGTTACCGGTGCCAGTTTAACGTGCACTGAGAGGGGCAGAGTCAGACGGTGATGTGGCGAGGGCTGGCCGTCTGTCTGTGTTGTTTTGTGCCTGTCTATCAGAGGGCCGGGGAAGCTTCCTGCCATTTTGCTGGAGAGCAAAGTTTCTTTGAAGGGACAGGAAGGCAGAACTGCATTTCCCACAGCCTGATGTGGGCTGCTGGGCCAGACCTGACTGGCCTCTCTCTCGCTCTGTCTCTCTCATAGTCTGATTGATACAAACACAGACATGCGTTCAAATACGGTCATTAAACACAAGTTGCACATGAAAGATGCACACACAAACAAAGTCCTTTACCCTCCAGTCAATTCCCAGCTCGCACCGAAGCGAGCCAAGAGTCGGCGCTATAGCGAGAAAGGCCGTCATTTTGTGGAGCGGCTCCTTCTAATTACTGGAAGCGACGCAAAGGGGGCCACACAGCGAGACTACGAGGAGGGTTATTTCTGTGTCACACTGGAATGTTCTGCAAATAATCCCGCAGCACGCAAAACTATTTCCTTTGATTTTTTTTTAAACCTGACGCATGACATTTCTCGGCATGAAATTTGTCTATATGTGAAAGTTTCTGGAGGCGACCACAGAACTGCAGCGATTTAGCGAACAAACAACATGGAATGTCACTCTGGTTATAGTCAAAACCTCTTCTTCTGTTGGTGGCTCAGACTAGATGACTGCATGGGGTTCGATTCGTGGCTGATGCTACCCTGCATGCATCTTGCTTTCTCTGTGATCAGGTGCAGCAGTATCACATTACGTCATCAGCATAGAGTAGATTCTTGTTTGAATGTAATACATCTTTCCTTGCCATCACCAATGACATCAAAAACAAACAAATCTGAGGTCCAAGACATTACAGCCTGGATTGTTTTTTCCTCCTCTAACAGCCCGATTCTTAATAATTCCCTCTGATTAGATTCCTCCGTCGATATCAGCGGGGCAGCCGTACTCACGCCATGGCGCTCAAAACAAACAGTCATTCAGCTCTGCCATTTGTTCTAACAAGGTGTGGGGCTGGGAGCGCAGAGGAGAGAGAGGGTGGGAAACTTCAGCTGGGCTACTGTACATATCTGGGCCTTGATGTGGCAACAATGTGTTCAGCGGAGGGACGGGTGCCGGAGTGTTGGGTCACTTCCTTCCTACCGAGGCTGAGAAAGGAGTGGGAGACCAGACGGACCGAGAGGCCAGCGGCCAAGATGCTGATTTCAGATCAGTCTGTTAGCGGGAGAGACGGAGGTGAGGCTTGTCCTCGGGCTGTGTGTGAGAAGAAAGCGAGCGTGGGAGAGTGTGTTGGGAGAGGTGAGGGACACCTCAGGGCCCCCTGTGTGAGCGCCGCACAGTTCCCTGACTGGACCTGATGGTACACAGACACACACATATACACACTCGCTCACACACACAAACACAGACGGACCATCTATTAGTGTTACCTAACTAAGCACTTGAACAATGACCAGTAGCTAAACTTCCTCGCTTTGTCTGCCTCCGTATAACTTCACAAGAGCTTTCAGACGGTTCTCACACAGACACACAAATACTTGTTTTGTTTCTCACTTTTACACACAAACACTCTCACAAGCACATGTATACACAGATGGGTAGAAGAAAAAAAGAAATAAGCATTACAATATTGCAACCTGTGGCATGTTTAGGGATGTTCATTTTGTGTGTTAAACCCACAAAATGATTGCATTGCAGGCTTATCAAACACGTATGAAAAAGGACACACACGTCCATTTTTCGGTGCCAGGAACTTCTGTTGCCACACAAAACAAAAAAGAGAGCAGTCATCATAATAATTACCGACAGAGAGAGTTTATCAGACGTAGAAGGGGGCCGAGCGGGTCAGTGAGAAGGGAAGTGTTGTCTGTAAAACTGTAACGGCCTCTCTCACCCCTGGACATCCATCAGTCATCTGAACCCTGGCAGCGAATCAGCTCCCACTCTGCTCCGGCTGACCCCTTAACTCGACAAGCCCGAGCTCTTCCGATAAAAGGCGCTTGTAAAGCACACGTACACACACACACACACGGTCCCGTATTCACACCTTAACGGAAATCGCTGGTATGCGTTAATGCGAGTGAACTTCTGCTGAAGAAGCAGTTCCATTAGATTGTGAGGGATTGGCTGCCTGGCGGACTGACAGGCAGAGACGGAGGAGGGTGACGTGCCCGGGCTCTGCCCTGCTGACCCTGGGCTGGCCTCTGTTGATTCTCCCACGGGGCCCCTATTGCACCCTTCAGTCAAAAACTGGATATCCACCATTTGATAAAACTGTCTAGGGCTGCAACTAACGATTATTTTCACTGTCGATTAATCTGTCGATTTTTTTCTCAATGAATCGGTTTAATGTTTGGTCTATAAAATGTCAGTAAATAGGGAAAAATGTGTTTCCCAAAGCCCAAGATGACATCCTCAAATGTCTTGTTTTGTCCACAATGCAAAGATATTCAGTTTACTGTCATAGAGGAGTAAAGAAACCAGAAAATATTCACAGTTAATACGATGGAATCAGAGAATTTTGACTTTTTTTTAGGGCTGTCAATCAATTAAAATATTTCATCGTGATTAATTCCATGATCGTCCATGGTTAATTGTGATTAATCGCACATTGTATATCTGTTCAAAATGTACCTTAAAGGGAGATTTGTTAAGTATTTAATACTCTTATCAACATGGAAGTGGGCAAATATGCTTGCTTTGTGCAAATGTGTGTATATACTTATTATTGGAAATCAGCTAACAACACAAAACAATGACAAATATTGTCCAGAAACCCTCACAGGTACTGCAGTTAGCATAAAAAATATGCTCAAATCATAACGTGGCAAACTCAAGCCAAACAGGCAACAACAGCTGTCAGTGTGTCAGTGTGCTGACTTGATTATGACTTGCCCAAAACTGCATGTGATTATCATAAAGTGGGCATGTCTGTAAAGGGGAGACTCGTGGGTACCCACAGAACCCATTTTCATTCACATATCTTGAGGTCAGAGGTCAAGGGACTCCTTTAAAAGCATAAGTTTGGAGCGTTATTTACCCCCCTTCACGACATGCTATTATGAAATGGTTCCAATGGATTCCTTAGGTTTTCAAGTTTCATATGATACCAGTACCTTCACTCCAGCTTTAAAACTGAGCCAGCTACAACCTTAAAAATGGACTTAGATACTGCACACTCATTTATGTTTTACCCTTCAGCCACATCACATAAAGTTAGCCAGTGTGAGCTACAGCAGAGCTGCACATCTGTCCGATAATGAGGTCACGGCAGGAACTGAAACTCAAACTTCAAAGTATAAGCAACAACATAACACTCAAACACTCAAAGTCCTTACCAGGTATCCGGATGTAGGACCATCCATGTCGCGGGTAGAGGGCCATCACACCCCCGGGGCATTGTGGGTGGAAGGCATTGGCCCTCGTGCGCCAGTCTGAGGCGAGTTCGGGGGAGCCGTAGAGGAAGCACTGTTTGAAGACCGTGCCCCCTCCGCTGCGTGTCACCCGCCACTCGTACTCTGCACTGCGGTCGTCGCAATAACGCTCCATGGGAACTGCTGTCACCTAGGAAACCGAAAGGAAAGATGAGGGCTTTTTTCCACATTTGAAACAAAAGAAAATATTGTGTGTGTGTGTGTGTGTGGTAGAAGAGAAGGAAGATTTTAGGATAATGTGTTACAAAGGATGTTATTACTTTTGCTAAGCATTACATTTTAGTTATTGAAAACATTTGCTTTTATCTGAATGTGGCTATTTTTCAGATTTGTACTTTTACACTAGAGATAGAAGGAAAAACCACAGCATGAACGCTGGTTTCACTGAATCAGCAGGTTCTGTGTGTGTGTGTGTGTGTGTGTGTGTGTTTGTTTGTGTGTGTATAGGAGGGGGGGGGCGAGAGGAAGCTTAACCACTGGTGAACAACCTGAGCAAGAAGCCTCTGTTTTTAGAGGCTCTGTTTGTTTTAAATGCAGCTGGAAGCCACAGCGGTCACCCCCACACCCCAACCACACACAGTCACACACACACACACACACACATCTCACAGATAAGAGTTGCTCATTGTTGAAAGCCTACAAAGGCAATGTGCACAGCGCTTCCCTCTTCCCTTTCCACGACCACCCAAACGCTTGTCTGTCTTGCACGGGTCAGCACACACAAACACACACGGACACACACAAACACTCAGAGGATTTGCAAGAGTGCCTTTTATCGGGACACTTGATGCTCCCACAAACACACACACACACACACATACATACCCTGGGCGCGGCAGCTAGCAGGAACTTGGGTGGCAGTGTGAGCTGGCAGGGCCGTAGCGTGGAGGTGGAAGAGTTTCGACTGTGGATCGTCACGTCTGTGTGTCCCATCATGCCGGGTCTTAAGGCTGTGAACACCAAGTTCTGAAACACACACACACACAATATTACTACACTGATTTATTAAGCCCAAAACTTCACAAACACAGTGATTACATCTCAGCGGTAGATTGCTCGTCATTTCAAAAACATCACAATTGATTTTACGCCTCCCGCAGGACTGATTTGTGTGCTTTGATTCGTGGCAAAGTGGGCAATTACAGAAAAACATTATCTTCAAATTATAGGAAATATAAAAAAATAAGCAGCAAAAGAAAGAACCGAGGTAAACAAACTGAAAGCTACAGAGTTCACCGAGTGCAGCGCTCATGTTTTTGTTTTTTTATAAACTGCTCTGACATTATATTTAAGTTTCATTGGCTACATGCCTGAAATGCTACATAAAACGTCAGCTTAAAATGTTATGTAAAATCAATGAATATGCAGCTTATATGATTTTAATTGCGTATGTCACGAGGTTAAACAGCACGCCTTATCATGTAATCTTTTGCGCAAGGCATGCATTATACATACATTTTGATTAAAGCAAGGATAATGATGAATAATTCAAATATAATGCAGTGGTAGGTGTTAAAGGAATATATAAGGGTTATGCGTATGTTCCTGTGTGACACAGACAAAAATGGTGGATCCACAGTGCCACCTAATGGCAGAGTTTATATGATGACATCCTTTCCAGCCAGACTCAGGTCATCTCCACCATACTCATTTCTCTGCTTCACAATAGGTCGTCTGTATTTGTTCGTTTTTAACACTTTGGGCAAATAGGACGATGCTACAGCTCTCTGTGAGAGAAAAATACATTTTGATTTTTAAAGACGCAATGTTTCCTCCATCTAAATATAGAACATATTGGTCATTCAATGCAAGTTTTCAAGAGTAAGTTCTTCATAAATGGTAACTGATCAGATTGTTTTTCTGTATCAGATGAGACATCAAATTTAAAAACTATGTTGCCAGTGCAAAAGCGGTACCAATGCAGCGTAACGTTCTACAGTGTCTACAGTGTGGGAGCTCAAGAGGCACACAGAGTGCAGTCATATACTGTAGTTTTAACATCCATGATAGATAGATGGCAAGACAGTATATATTCTAAATGTAAAAAAAAAGGTTTTGAAAGATGCCTTTCCTATGGGGATGGACAGAGGAAGAGACTGATACGATTTTAAAGTTCTTTTACTTGTTTATAAGGCTTTAAATGACCTTGTGCCTACACACATCAGAGATTTTCTTTCATTTTATGTTCCGGGCAGATCACTGCTTTTCTTTTAAATGTTCCTTATGTGTCTCATAAAAGTACCGGTGAGAGTGTCTTCTGTTTTTATGCCCCTAAACTGTGGAACTCACTGCCTCTGGATATTAGAATGACAAGCTCTCTCTGTATTTTTTAAAAGGAAATTATTATTTTTTAATCTGGCTTTTAATTTGGAGTTATGTCGTAGCCTTGCTTTTTAAGTTTGAATCATTTTATCCCTGGTGTTTATTTTATTTCAACATTTTATTGTTTTATTGTTGTAATTTTCAGTCTTGCAAAATTGTATCTATTGTTTTTTTTTTTTATTGTTTTGTCTGTGTTGTTTTAATCTTGCTATGTGAAGCACTTGGGGCTGCATGTTTGTATTAGAAGGTGCTATATAAATAAAGTTGAGTTGATACAGAGAGCCCATTTAAAGCCCCAAAAAGCTCCATGAGTAAAACATGTTAAGGAGGTATTTCAGAGATGCCCGGTTCTCTCAATTTCTCAACAGGACGCAGCAGGAAAGCTGAAAGCAATGCTGACCACACTGTCAGGTACACAGCCAGAGAGAGAGATGAGCCAAGCGGAGAGAAGAGGTAGTGTGTGTGCCACTGCCAGCTACACACTGCTTCAAAAGAAAAATGAGGAGTTGAAAGACGTAAACTGTGGGAGTGTGTAATTTCCAGAAGCTTAAGTGGGAGTCTGGGGGTCAGCGTGGTCGCACAGTATTAGCTCTCCAGGTGTTTGGAAGTTTTCTCTCTTGAACTCGCTTCTTATATATTTTTCCTGCTCTTTCATTCCTTAAGCCGCTCCGGGGGGGAACCTAAGACGCTAGGCATCTGCCTGACTCGACGAGGCGATGAGGCCAACAGAGGAAGAGGAGGATGGAATTACCCCGACAGCGTTTTCCACCCAACAAGTTAAGTTGGAATTGGTGGAGGACGGTAATGTGATACATATCTGCCAATGGGTGACTGTCCACTCGGTGAAAGATTTGATGGGATGTGTTTTTAATGCTTTTTTTAGCCGAGAAGAAAACACAGTGACCTTGTGGTGGATCTGCCAGGCTGCAGCTGTTCACATTCTTTCGAGGCGGTCTCTGTATTTGAACTGGCACCTATGCTTTGTGCTGTCTCTTCACCACCAACAATTAGGTTTCCCCATTGCCAAATAATACAAAAAAATGGAGGAAATATGGGCTGTCTCAATGTAACCATGTGGTTCTCCGCTGTTGAATCCAACACATATGAAAGCATTTGATACGCAGTTGAAAAGAACTGTGGTGTTCTGCTTTTATCCTCTGAGATACGAAACTGACAAACGCTACAGACTGGACGGCTGAGCTACCAGGATAGTTTGATGGAACAAAAACAATGTGCCAATCATTCCAAACCATACAGCGCCATATGTCCTCAGAACCAGCTTTCCTGTAAGCATTATAGCTTCTGAGGTGCTGAAAGAACAGCGGTCAACCAAACTGTTTACTTATCACACCATAACAAGTCTGCAAGACTAAAATAGCAACAAGAAACAGAAGGGGTTCCATCAGGGTTTACGTTAGCTGGCATATGCCGGCTTTTTTGCCAGTATCAGATGAAATTGGCAATGTCCAAAATGTAGGTTGGGAAATATGCCAAATAAATAAATTCATTAATAGCACATTAAATATCCTAATATTGTGTGACCTATAATATATGTTGCCAAACAACTTAAATATAAACTTATATTATACAAAAGTTTACTGTATATGCTTCCACTGTGATTCTAATCCAATACACTTTTTGTCAAATTCAGCGAACATCTCCTCACGGCCCGTTCTGTGTGTGCACTGAAACAAAATAAGCCAGTGTTCATACACAGCCAGCTGACTGTGTACATGGGAAACAAAGCCACTAGGTACTGAATGTCATTTATTTTGGCTTTTGTTTTTTTTATAATCAAAGCTTCTATTGAGGTTTTTGAATGAAGCTTTGAATGTCTGTCGTCACATTTTATGATGTTTTTTTGACTGCAGTGAAAATGTTGTTTTTGAAAGGCTAAAAGCCAACAAATATGGAGACTGAAGCAGAATATTTTGTTAGATATAATAATGTTGTGAATTTTGGAAATGGTTACTTTCGTCTTTTTTCAATGCATTTTGACTTTTGGACTTTGGACTGAGAAACTTACAGAGAGACGAGGAGCGTTGCTGCGCTCGCTGTGAGAGTGAACGTGTTTGAGAGAGACAGAGAGAGGATGAGGAGATGGAATATTGCACTCAATGTTTCGGTAAAGTATTAATAATAATAATTTTAATGTCAACGTGATGAATGAAGCCTCAAACTATTCGGTAGGCTACAGCCCTACGAGCCCCACAACTCTATTTTGAATTTAACAAATGCGGAAATCGGACTGACCAGCCTATCATTCTATTTTTTAGACCGTTTCTTCATTTAACTTATTTTCAATATGTCAAATGCAGGTTATTATATGGCTATTTAACACACATGTCCGGTAGTTGTTCTATATGGCCGGAATTCTGTAATAATAATGACCATATTGGCCGTCAAAAAAAAGTAACCCCTGGGTTCCATCTTTTAATCTTGAAAATGTGTCTTTCCTCTACATGTGTGACAGTAGAAGAAGAGATAGACGCTGGTGTGAACAGACCCTGGAGACACATAGAGAGAGGGAAGACAGTGTTACTGGGTCACGGGGCTACAGAGGGATTGAGTTCCACACTGGATCCCAGCGGAGGGAGAGGAAGCCTGGGGCAGAGAGCAAGCTGTGTGGCCAAACACTGACTGATGCTCTGGGGGGAAATTTCAGCATCGTCAGCAGCACATGGCTCGCCGCTGGAGTTTCTCCCGTCTGTCATACACCCACTTGCACTGCAGATGGCCACTCCAGAGGCTTCAGTAAATAGATTTTAGTCTGAGTGTGTCTTGTATGTTTCTCACCTGTACGACAGGGCTGGTGTGCGTGTTGGGGAAATTGGTGGGTCTGTTCAGCCACAGAATGAGGTCCTTGCGAGACAGACACGTACTCCTGGGCTGCAACCTTCCCCTCTCCCCCTGAGAGGCTCCGGCTTCCTCTTGACCCTCTTCTTCGAGGCCAAACAGGCGCTGGTGGTGGAGCCGATATGCAGCTTTCAGGGACAGAAAAAGGGCTAACCATCTGAGAGAGAAAATAACAGGAGGCAGGAGAGGAAAAAATTAAATAACAAAAAGAGTTTTGATATAAATACTTATAAAGAATTCTGCCATCACCATATATCTGCTGTGTAACGTTGGCCACTATTAATTATTTAACTGAAGATGGAAACGTAAAGCCCACCTGGCTAAGGTGCCTTGCAGCATGAGATTGGACATCTCAGCCGGTGAGACGTCGATGAAGCGCAGGAAGGAGAAACAGCTTCCTTTGTCATCACCTGGACGGGTAAAAACAGAAAATAGAGTGAAGAATATGAGACTGAAACAAAGAAAGAAAGAAGGAAAAAATGTGGAAATAACAAACAGGGAGAATAGGAAGGAATGACAAAAACATCAAAGGAGGAAGAGGAGAAGAAAGAGGAGAAGAGAGGGACTGGGGTGAAACTAGTGGGCTACCGCCGGGTCTGAGAAGTGAAGCCAATGCTGAAGTGCCTTAAACTGTCATTCTTTCTAATAGCCAGCAGGGGGCGACTCCTCTGGTTGCAAAAAGAAGTCTGATTGTATAGAAGTCTATGAGAAAATGAGCCTACTTCTCACTTGATAACATGAGTTTATGGTCTCAATTGCTAGTTTCAAGTCTTCTTCAAAACAGCATGATGTTCATTTAGTAAATTATGGTCCCATTTAGTCAATTCTGGTTGCAAAAAAACAAGATGACGAAAGCCAAAATGCCAAACTCAAGGCTTCAAAACAGCAGTCCACAAACCGACGGGTGACGTCACGGTGACTTCGTCCACTTCTTATATACAGTCTATGGGTGAAACTGAGGTTTGAAACTCCTGGTTCTGACAAGAGCTTTGTGTACGTCTGAATTCAAAAGCGTAATACTATGCTCACCTTTTCTGTGGAAAAGAGACTGCTGGATGTGATTTGGAGAGAACGGAGACAGCAGCACTTGAAGTAATCTGAGGAGGAAGTAGAGACGGGACAGAGTTACACCACTGAATGTGAGAAAAAGCAAAAGAGACTGAATTTGGTGATGATTATCTGACCCACAACATTTCTGAGTATTAATAGCTATAATTGGGGATAATAGCCTGAATCAGCAAATGTGCACGAGAACAGATTCCCGTAGAAAAAGTCAATATTTGACTGTGTTTTACACAGTTATTTAAAATGTAACCCTAATCCTATTCAAAACAACTCATGCAATAATTGCAATAGACTTGTTTTCATTGGATTTTCGAGCATATTTGCAAAGATCAAGGGTGTATGTGTAGGTAGTGCATCTGTGCAGAAGAGCTTACTTGTTTCTGGCCTGGTTTTGTGCGTGGACGAGGCCGTGGCGGTAGAGGAACTTAGACATGACGTAGGGCTTGAGGGACATGTGGAAAGGAGAGCGTGTCTCCTGGCGCTCAAACAAGTCGGGGTGGTTACACACCTACACACACACACACAAGCAGACACAGACAGTGTATTCAGACTACTACTCATGCTTCTGCTTGTTCCAAGACTGCCAACTCATTGTTTAATTGTACACCTCAGATTTTATTTCCACTCATAAAATAAAGGGCTATTATTACATTTGGACCATCCTTTGAAAATCCACTGTAGACAATAATAATCTGAGTTTTGATAATATGATACTTCAAGTGATCCATTAGGACTAATAACTCTCATCAGTCATCGCAACTGCTGCGTCAGACAAAATAACCATAACTCTTTAAAAGCTGTAATCATCTCGCTGCACTTTATTCTATTTTTGTACTGGAAACCAGAAAAGGACAGGCCGCAGCTCGTACCTTCCTGAACTGCATGACCAGGTTCATGAGGGAGGAGGTGGTGGTGTGGGACTGCTGGGCCGTGCCCATGGAGGACTGCAGCAGGTCCTCGATGGAGATCTTGTTCCTCAGAGCCTGGTAGAGCAGCCGCTGCCGGGACGTCAGCTGGCAGTAGGTCAGGATCTCGATCTGTAGAGGGGGGAGAGTAGAACGAGTGTATGTTAACAGTCTTAAAACGATAAACAGATATACACAAACCTGACTGGAGAGGCCAAAAGAAGGAGCTATTAGACTGTGCTACTAAAGCACCATCATTACTACTATCTTGTCTTTTGAGTAAAAGAATGGAAAGAGAAAAGGATTATTAAGAAGTTCCTGTATGTGCAGTAGGATTTCTTTGATAATAAAATGTTATTATTTTTTCCACATTAACAATAACATCATCATTTTGTTACAAGCCTGAGCTTAATAAAACAGTAAACATATGGACATAACTGTAAGTAAATAAATAATAAAAATAAACAATAATACAATATATAATAAAAAAAAATTAAATAAGGGAGAAATATAAATAAAATAAAATTAATAAATAAATAAATAAAGATGTTCCGATACCGATTCCGATACCTGAACTTGCGATATCGGCCGTAACCAAGTACCAATCCGATAAATAAAATAGATATTGTTATCATTATTATTATTAAACAGCTTGTTGGATTTTCCAATTTGGAATAGTTGTTTCCATTTTCCTCGCTCTGACTACCATTACTGTTACACTCTCCATTAGCACCGCACTGCTATTGTTTGCATATCGTCATGTGACAAACTACCTGCAATCAGTTCTTCATTGCTGCTCTAAAACAGTAGTTGCCAGTGGCAGCCATGAATCATCCAAGGCGACAGCACAGTGAAGGCTACTGTTTTGGAGCAGCGAAGAAGAATTGATTTCCAGTTGAACAAGTTGATTTATTTTCTGTGTTAATAAATTATGGTATCGGAACGGTGCATAGACTGGCGTACTCTACGATACCTGATGCCGAATTTTGGGCAGTATCGGATTCATTTCCGATACTGGCATCGGTATCGGAACAACTCTATAAATAAATAAAACGGGTGGGTGTTATGATGCCTTTAGTGTTCCTAACACACTATGACACACTAATACACGATTCCTTCATGTCACTACTCATTTTCATGTTTCACTTCTTCAAAAATGAACACTTAGAACATCAAAATCTATTTTTATTGGGCCAATGACACTGTAAATAGTCTCATTGGTTTTCTTGAAGTAAGTATGGAATATGTGTAATATGATAACAGTGAATGAAAATCTTCTAAATTGGACTTGGTTTGTAAAAGATTGATTTATAAAGTAAAAGTTGGCTGCGTATATAACATGTGGCTACAGCAAAGATAAATGATGTTATGCCTCCATTATACACACACAGTATTTTCACATAGGCTAAAAATATGTGCATACTTCATGCCCAGCTTGACCCACATTCTTTAAACACACATCTAAATATCTGTTTTTATCTGGTGTCACGGTTTGATGAAAGCAGCGAAACTGAACATCAACAAACCGTAAAGACCCAACCATGAACCGCGAGTGAACTTCGCCAGTTACCGTTGGCTTCAGCGTGCTGACAAAACGACGAGAGAAAGCAACAAGTGGAGAAGAAAAAAAAGGAAGTGGGCTGGCAGGACTCCGTGTGGGTGCGAAAGGAAAGTGAAAAAGACAGATGTGGGGGAGCGGTGAACTCTGCCATTCCTTTGACTCTGTGTATCGAGACTCCCACAGCGTATGAGTGAGTGTGTGTGTGCGTTGTGTGACAGCAAGTGTCCAACATCTGTCAACAGGATCTGCCAGCACAAGCATCGCTCATGAGCTTATTACAACACTTTGTGTGTCATTGCGGTGAGACAAATGGCGGAAGGGTGCAGGTTTAATCAGGAGAGGAGAGACAAAATATTGACAAAATATAATAGAATTATGTCCAATCATATGCCAGAATCTACATGGAAAACCGTTGGATTTGTGTCCAATTAAATGTGCAGCTCTGGCTAGAAGAAGCTCGGTTCAGCAAACACAGAGAAGACAGTTTGCTCCCCTACCTTGTCCGAGAGCTCGTTTTCCACATCCTTCTTGATTCGGCGCAGCATGAAAGGCTTGAGGATCATGTGCAGTCTGGAAAGTTGGTCTGAAACGCAGACATCAAACAGTCGTGTTTAGCTCCAGAACACATCACATGCAACACTGAGCAGAGATTAAAAAATTCAATGCTGGCACACAAATGACAGACTATCCGCATAAATGAGCTGACGTGTTGGCAGCTGCAACACAGGAGAGAAAAAACATGAAAAGAAAGCAGCTGAGAGGAACATATTTTCTCAGAGTTTGCACTCACTCTCGTCGATGGCCGACTTGTTTTCGGCGTGGCTCTCGATGTCCTTGGAGAACCACTCGTTAAACTCTTCATGGGAATCAAACAACGTGGGCATGATGAAGTGCAGCAGGGCCCACAGCTGGGAGACAGTAATAACACACAGTCGTCAACACATCTGTCTCGCTCACAGCGACTCACATGAACACACACACACACACACACACTATCACACGCTGCTCACCTCAGCCATCGTGTTCTGGATGGGCGTCCCGGTGAGCAGCAGACGGTTTCGACACTGGAACTGCAGGAGGATTTTCCACCGAACACTGAGAAACACAGAGGGAAACAGTAACACCAATTACTAACAATGTGGAACGCCATTTGTTTGTTTTATAGATTTTGGCCACTGTATAATAATAATAATAGTTGCCATGAAATGTTGCATACTTATGTAGTTGCAAAGATGAACAAATATTTTCTTACACCGTTTTTCAGACTGTCTGTTCATTTTCAAAATGTCTTAAGAACCATATCACTACTCTTGTTGTTCTAGCATTTTTTTTCCCTATGTGGAAAAATCATCACGGCAATACACTAGCAGTAGAGTTCCAGATACTACCTTCTTACTGCAGGTACAGATACCCCAAAATAAGAACCAACTGGGCAAAACATAATTTTATTCCCATGGTATTAACACAATTAAATAAGATGCGGTAGCCTTATATGACGGGGTGTAATATATGTATGTATTTATTTATTCATGATTTGAATTGCCTTGACCAAGGATGCTGGGACAGCTGACGCAGCGTTGTTGTGCTGTAATAAATAAATTGCCTCTCTGAGGATAATCAAGTTTTCTAAACTGAACAAGCCAATTTATTACAAATTGCATATCAAACCTATTTAAAAGGAACTACTGGTTCATGTTAGCGCTGTATAGGAATCAACGCGCAGACAATTGAATCTTTCCATTATATTATACAGTATATTACTATGTTTTTTGTGTCAAAGGAAAGTCTTCTGGATGGTGTGTTGTTTATCTGATGAAACTAGTGGCTGTGCAATACATTTTTAGTATTTATTATCTTTTATTACATGTTTTTATACTTCGTGTTTTCATCCTATTGTCTTGTTTTTATCTTGTTACCAAAGATGCCAAATGTAATTTTGTTGCATGCCTTCAATGACAATAAAAGTATCTTGAATCTGGGACAGGAAAAATGCATTTATCAATCTATAAAACGCTGACAAACTTAAACAAAACTTAAAATGTATACTAAATGTACTGTATATTAGACTCCATTCATAATGAGTGGGCTGAAACATGCAGAAAACACCAGTATGCTCCTCAAACTCTGTAAAAGTATCTACATAATTACATATTTTAACACACAGGAACCCTGCGATGTGTTTGGTAATACAGTATTACATGATGATAAAGCAATAATGTTTTACTGTACCTGGTGCTGCTTTTCAGCGCCTGGGCCTCATCCAGAACCATGTACTGCCACTTGACCCTCTGAAAGTACTTGACGTCCTGGACCACCAGCTGGTAGCTCGTGATCACCACATGGAACGGTGCGTTTTGCGTGTAAAGGGTTTTCTATTCAGACATAAACAGCATACAGAGACAGAGTTATGGACTAGAAGAAGAAGAAGAACAAGAAATGAAGAGAATTTATTGTGCAAACAATACACAACTTGGTGTTCATAATCATCTCTTCCTTACCTGGCTCCAAAATTTCCGAATCACCTTGCGATCGTGAGGATTTCCCCAGTATGGCAACACCTGACGGGACAAATCGGTAAAGTTAAAACAAGAGGAAACAGTGAATCAGTCCGTCAAACTAAAGCGCTAACATTTACTCGTAGCAATGGAATGAAAACAGAGCTACAGTGATGTTCCCTGGGGAAACCTTTAGGGCATAGCATCACGTATGAATCACAGCTTCAGCCGTTGAGTTGTTGATGTAAAAATGTGATGTGAAAAGATTTACACATCATTACATCACTCAACGCATGCTGGTATTCCATTGTTTTCAGTCAGTCTTGCTTTTGAGTGTTCAGGAAGCTTATCTCCAAATTGTGTAATAGGGTCTTTTCACACCTCATTAGCAAAACAGACTGGGATTGATTTATTTTCAAACTCTCACAGAAAAATGGGCATAGTTGAGTGCTGAGCACGGCAAAGAGTTATGCATATTATGGTGTGTGTGGGTGTGCACGCAAGCATAGCCGACATATTGATGTGTTTGATGAATCGTTTTTTTTTTAAATTCAAGAATGCATGCAGCCTGTCAGAGGCCGGTTAAGACGTGCAAAAAGATTTTACAAGTGCAGCCACTCAACAAGCCTCGGAGTCATGTGTTGACAGAGGCAATGTACAAAGTAGTACAATACTGCCCCCTAATGGATAGTTCTAGACATGCTTGCAGCTTTGAGCCCTTAATCCTCGCTTCACAGTAGTTCTCAGATGTTTGACAGGATTTCTAACGAGAGCAAAGCGGCACCGTGTTCATAGAGGAGTGAAAACGACTAAAGAGAGCAGTAGAAATGTGGATGTCAGGGTTCCCGCGGACTGTGTTTTTCGCAGGTGTTTCCGCCGGCAGCGCCAAGGAATTCTCTCACCTTGAATTTGGGCACAAAGCGGGTGAACTCCTGATGCCAGTTGTTGAGAGTGGATGCAGGAGAGATGATCAGGAACGGACCCCAGATGTTGTCTCTCTGTGCAGGAACAAAAAAAAAAAGAAGAATACGTCGTCAACCGCAAACAACAGGTGGTCTTTGTATGTTGTGGTAACAGGAAGCCCTGGAGGAACACGGCATGCATGTTCCTGTCAGCGATACCTCAACCCAAAAATTCCACTTTTTCTCCTTTTGGTGTTCTGAGACCAAAACGATCTAAATCAGCTGTTCACTACAATGAAATAAGTCATGTGAATAAGTCACATCCCGAAACAAGGGACCCTTTAAAAGGATGCAGGTGCACAAAGAAGCTGGATGTTAGATGTTTTCATAAGTCAGCAACAACAGCGGAGACAATTGAATATTCCACAAAGCTTTCTGAAAGTGTGTGATGAATGAAAGCCTTTTGGCCTGGTGGTGGTGCTCTCTCTCTCTCTCTCTCTCTCTCTCTCTTACCTCTGCTAAGTGTGCCAACAGGGCGATGCTCTGGACTGTCTTCCCCAGTCCCATCTCATCTGCCAGGATTCCATTGATTCCCTGCAGAGAGAGAGGAAAACAGAGGAGAAAAGAAATCACTCAATGTGTATACATATGCACATAAAAATATGGAAACATTTGAATGCCAAAAAACCTTGTTTGAATTGATTCAGAAATACTGAACCGAGCATCCATGCACAACATCTGCTGACAAAAAAAGGGCACTGCAACCGTATTATGTTAGTGGTTGCTCACCACATGAGTGCAGATAATTCCAGGATATTCTAATGCCATATTATTAGTATAACCTTGCGAAAACATTAGCATTGAGCTCTTTTAGCAATTCATACCTCTAGCCACGAAATGACTGTGAGACACACTGAGTGTTACAGAAATATCGCCACAAATCAAAGACGCAAATATCAGCCCTGCAGATCCAGACAGATGTCAGAAAAATACCTGTTCATAGAGGTTGGCCAGCCAGTTCATGCCCTTCAGTTGGTAACCCTTGAGTTTCCCGTCGAAGATGGTGGGCTGAGGGATCTCTTCGCCCGCATGGATGGACGGGTTGGCGAGGCTGTAGCTCTCTCCGAACCCGGAGCCGGCGCCCGAGGACGAGCCGACGTCTGTGTGTAGCGACGCGCAGCGACTGTCCTTAGCCTCCTCGTCAAACATCCGCGTCTACGGGGGAGAGATGTAGAGATTAGCACAAGTATAGACGGGGTAGTGTGCGTGTGTGTGATGAGTGTATCTCTAAGAGCGTGAACACGTTAACTTACTTTCTCTTGATGAATCAGGTAGGCTTCTTTGGCATTTCTCAACGCCTGGGCCTTGTAGTAATCGCTATCTGAAATCGCAAACAATCAGCTTGTGCATAAAACAACAGAATCCAATTCATTCCCATACACAAGAGCATATTACCAAAGTCTAAAACCATATTCAAATATGACCATGTATTTTCTAATTAAGATGAAAATAATGAAAGAGTAGGATATGGTCATTAGATTGTAATTGGTAGTGATAAGTGATAAGCCCCTTTGAATGACCTGCTTCATATTTTTTGTAGTTCACTGCATAAATATCTCTACTGCTCAACAGCATATTAAAACTGTGGGGAAAGAAAACAATGAAATATAATCCACAGAGAGAAAATAAGCTATAGAGGCAATAAATATAATGATAAGTGGCCCATTTGGCATTTCATTTCATTTCATACTGACATATTTCTGGGGAATTGCTCAACAGTTCCTCCAAGGGACTTAAGTCTCTGCTCCAACAACAGAATGAATTTGACCGAGCCGTTCATACCGTAGTCCTCCTGATTCATGTTGACCATCACACCTCCTCCGATGTCAATCTGTCTGTGCGCCGCAGTGTCTTCCAGCTTACTCAGAATGTCCTCCTGATCAGTGTCTCCTTCTGGACCCCCCGTGTTGGCTTTACCGCCCATGAAATGAGCATACAGCTCCGTCTGGGTGATTAGGAAATTCAGTTTACGCTGCTGACGCTTGGCCTGCGAGGGACAGAGAAAAGCAAGAGAAAATATTTAAAACTTGTGTTGTTTTTTCATGTTTTCAAAACTGATATCGATGCAAATATTCCACCTACTTCTCTCATCTCTTCGTCCAGTTTCCGCTGCTCCAGGGCCTCCTTCTCCGCCCTCTTCCTGTGCTCCTTCTCCACTTTGTCGTATTTCTTCCAGTAAAGCATCATCTCCTTGGTGAGGCGGCGAGCCCGCGGTAACGTCTCCTTGCAGTTCTTCTGAGCCTGGATGGCTGCACGCCGAACCTCTCTCATGCACTGATGAGCCAACTGGGACAAACAAAAAAAAGAGGTTACATTTTGCATTTAATAATCCACAATTTACCCTTTAAAAGTTGAATGTGTTTACTTAACTTACCTTTTTAGCATTGGTCAATACTAAGTTCTTAGCAGAGGTCTTCTGCTTGTACGACTGCAAAATAGGTACAACAGGATAATTAGCACCTTTAAAGATGGTGCTGAATATTTCACCAAAAAAAGGAAAATTCCTGAGCATTCATTTTTGTCAGTGTCGTGCGTACAAACCTTGGGAATCTCCTTTTTAGCGATGGTGAGCCAGACCTTACGTCGCCGTGCGTTCAGCTGCTCGATGGTGAGATGTTTCTTCTTCACCATGGGCAGCGGAGCATCGTGGGAAAACTTTGCGAAGATCTTGGTGATATAAGGACGCCCGTCGTCCAGAAACTCTCCATCTCCTCGTTTCTTCTTTTTCTTCACCTTCTTCAGTTTGGCTAAGGACAAACAAAGGCGTGTGAATGATCAAAAATTTGTCAACTATTCCAATAATCATTCAGCTTGTTTTTCCTCGGGACATTGACATAATCACGACTTCAACATTATCCCACAGATTTCTTTTTCTTTTGTCTTTTACCCTTGAATTTCTTCTCATCTTTGATTTTCTTCTTCTTCGGGCCCAGTAGGTGGCGCTGTTGCTCATAGAAGGGGTCATGGGTAGAGAGGAGTCCAGTGCTGTAATACTGATATTGGTGAAGCTGCAGGACAATAAAAACACACAGTGATGACATTGCAAAAACACGTCAGAGGTATTCTTAATATTACCAGGCTACTGTGTTTCTGTGTGTTGTGTGTGTGCGTTAGTACCTCCCGGTCGGAGTGGAACTTGCTCTGATGCTGCCTGGTGTAGCGATGTAGCCTCAGCATGTCATGCAGCTCCTCCCGAGACAAACTGAAGTCGGAGTCATCTGAGTCCGTGTCCGAGTCTGTGGTGTCGTCACTCAACAGGATACTCTGCAGGAGACAGAGGAGGAACACGGTTAAAGGAAGTTGTGTAATCTATTAAATCAACTGAAGGCTTAAATCTGTAGTACGACAGAGAACATGTGTATAAAAAATACCTTGAGCCATTTCCTGTTCTTCTTCAGCTTGGAGAAATTGTAGAGGCTAGCTTTATCTGCCTTCTGATCTGTGGAGTTTAAAGGGGGGGCAAAAAATATGAAATCACACCAGTGAGGGTGTGTAGTAACATGTGAATAACAAGAAATATTTACTGAATGCATCTTACCTTTACCCTGCAGCAGAACTCCGTTGAGAGGCTTCCCCTCTGACAGCCCGTCCCCTTGCTCACACGGCTCACTCTTCACCGTCAAAGCTGAGTGCTGAGTGAGTGAGGGGTCCAGGGATAGCCCTGTCCCCAGCGCGCCATCGCTGTCATCGCTGTCATCACTAGAGCATGAGAAGTATGTAGCTGTAAGCCCACTCGTTGCATCCTATATATATCAAATGTTCTCTTTGGGTGTGTATCAGGTAGTATAAATACTGTATCCATGACAGGGTGCATACTGGGATAGAACATTAGTTACTAATGACCTGATCTACTGGATGGTCTGCAGATAGGATGGAAGATTGCCACAATACACACAGTTTTTAAATTCATTTAGCTGCATTTGGTTCAGCTTGCAGCCCCATACCAACAACATTGCATTTACAGAACTAATCTATACATACAAAGCTAAACACACTTTGCCTGTACCTGGTTATATCTCCGTTGAAGATGGCAGCAGTCTGGCGCAGGAAACTGTCCAACCTCAGGGATCTTTCCAAGCGCTGCAGGTAGAGAGGTTTGGCCAGGCCGGAGCTCCCTGATGCCCCGGCCTCCAGTCGGCCACCCTGCCCTGACGCCATGCACCACACACACACACCTCTGCCCAGCAGGGCAGCAACTTTTACTGCAGAGAGAGAGAAGTAGAGAGGAGATAGAAAGAAAGGGGATAGGCAGATGGCTCAAGGTCAGAGTGAGCAGCATATGACACTGTTAAACTACGGGTTGAATAATGCTCCGCTGTTTTATTTTATTCACCTCAACCATAGCCGGAAGGTATGAAGGTTAAAGGATTTGTAAAATGGTTCATGAGAGGCTCATAAGCAGTTTTGCCTTCATTTTTTCCAATCCAGATTTTCCCAGCTAGTCTGGGATGTGGGAGATAATCTCCTTCTAGCCTGATTCAATCACTGCCTACATCTCAAACTTTGTCATGGTAACAACACTCTCTTCCAATGGCTGGGCATGCAGTATGGGACTGGCAGACTTCATTGAGGAAAAATACAGTATAAACAGTGGACCTACCTTCTCAGTAAGGGATGCCATTGTTCTTGATTCCAAGATAATTGATCAGACAATGGTGGAACTCCCCTAAAAAAAAGAAAAGAAGAAGCCCACAGTCACACACTGATACTCACATGACAATAATTAAGTGTTTTTTATGGGAAGTTGGTGCTCTTTTGAAGAAGATTAATTATACACACATCATGTTGGTGCGAGGCTATATCAGAACAGCGTCAGTAAAGAAAAAGGTAACGCCTGCACACCACTCCATACCACAATATTTTTATTGACTACATTTTGATCCTGCTTGGATCTTCATCAGGTCAAAATGTTTGAAAATGTGAAAACCACACCCATATTTATCCATAAAGCACACCAATGGACAAACGAGCTCTATGATGACAGGTGTAGTTCATCCAAAACACCAGCGTGATAAAAACATCCGCAGACAATTCACAATTTGATAAAGTACATAAAAACAATAATAGAAAAAGGCATACTTCTAATATCATGCTTCTAAATATCAAGCATGTTATTTTATGTCTTATTCTTCATCTCATATATCTGAAAATCCATCACCTATGTTCAAAAATATTACATTACATTGAGGTAGAGGAAAAAAGGAAAAATATTTCATATTTGTACAATAAATTGAGTTTAAAATTCAAAATAAGATATCTATATCAAATGCCAATATGGGAAAAAAAATATAGACAATGTGAGTGCTCATGATTTTCAAGGAACTTTTCCATAACAACATATATTTTTTACAAATGTTCAAAAAAGCAAACAACAGCTCCTGCAGCATTAGTCGGCCTTTTTCAGTTGTACATGATTTGCTATCATGTTTATAATGTTAATACTTAATTGAAGGAAAGGAAATGCACTGGCTGAATCAGCTCTACTTTTTTTTCCAACAAGAGTTGTTTTCCTCTTGTTTGTATAACACACAAAAAAAGACCATTATACTGCATAATGTTACTAACTTCATATCAGTCACTTCATCTTATTAAAAAAGGTCAGACTGGAAAAATAAATAGATAAATTATAATAAAATATATTATAATATAATATATATATATAATAATAATTTATAATATATTTTTATTTCACCAATTTCACTATAAATGTGTCTTAGTGACCAAGTATTACTACATTGTCTTTAGTCATGATTTCATTCAATAACCTGATATTTCCAGGTGGAATTTCATTCATTCTCACTGTGCTATATCATTTTCCACTTGTGCAATTTTGTTAATAGTCTGTTTATTGTCAATACTGTATATACTGCTCCTATTTTTATACTTCCTTCTATTTAAATGTTTCATATTTTGTTACACTTTGTTTAGCTTTTTTTTTTTTACTGTGTTAGCTGATGCATCTTATTTTTTTGCACTATCCCCTTTGCTGCTGTACACTGCAAATTTCCCCACTGTGGGACTAATAAAGGAATATCTTATATATATATATAAATATATATATATATATATAAGATATATAATTTATAATACATTTTGATTTCACCAATTTCACTATAAATGTGTCTTAGTGACCAAGTATTACTACATTGTCTAAGTCATGATTTAATTGTCTGAGTGTGCAAGTATCATTGTTGACAGTGACATCTGTAATTACTACTCAATACATATTCACTTTTACTGTCTGAGGCAAGTTCAGTCTCATGTGTGTGTTTGAGAGGATCAACATAAATAAAGCCAACTAAAGCCAAGCAAAGAGTTTGGTCCTCTCTTATTTCAAATGAATAAAATATGTTGTTATAAACCATATTCATCTTCTTTTGCTTACCCTAGCTAGCTAACAAATCCAGGCTAGATACTGCAAATTTCCCATGTTCACTGTCTCCTGTGTGTGCGTGTGTGTGTGTGTGAGAGGATGACAATAACTAAAGCCAAGCAAGAGTTTGTTTATTTAAATGAAGAAAATATATTATTATAACTAATATGTATCTTCTTTTGCTTACCCATCGTTATTATGATTAGCTAGCCAAGTATTACTACATTGTATTCTCAGGTATTGTCTTATTTATTGTATTTATCTAGTGTACTATTCATAGATTTTAAGGGCTTAGAGAGAGAGCCAGGATAAAATGCATTTCATTGCATTTCACTGTACACTGTACTTTTTAAATGCATATGACAAATAAACTTGAAACATTGTCTAAGTCGTGATTTCATGTCTGAGTGTGCAAAGTGTTCAGTGACTGTTTTGACATCTGTAATTACTACTCATTACATATTCACTTTTACTTTCTGAGGCAACCTCACTGATTCCTGTGTGAGAGGATGAACATACATAAAGACAACTAAAGCCAACTAAAGCCAAGCAAAGAGTTTGGTCCTCTTTTTTTTTTAAATGAAGAAAACATGTTGTTATAAATCATATTCATCTTCTTTTGCTTACCCTAGCTAGCTAACAAATCCAGGCTAGACACTGCAAATTTCCCCACTGCGGGACACAATAAAGGAATATCTTATCTTATTTCTGAGTGTGGAAGTGATTGTTTTGACATCTGTAATTACTGCTTATTACATATTCACTTTTACTTTCTGAGGCATGTTCACTGTCTCCTGTGTGTGTGTGTGTGTGTGTGTGTGAGAGGATGACAATAACTAAAGCCAAGCAAGAGTTTGTTTATTTAAATGAAGAAAATATGTTATTATAACTAATATGTATCTTCTTTTGCTTACCCATCGTTATTAGGATTAGCCAGCCAAGTACTACTACATTGTATTCTCAGGTATTGTCTTATTTATTGTAGTATTTGTCTAGTGTACTATTCATAGATTTTAAGGGCTGAGAGAGAGAGCCAGGGTAAAATGCATTTCATTGCATTTCACTGTACTTTTAAAATGCATATAACAAATAAACCTGAAACCTTGTCTAAGTCGTGATTTCATGTCTGAGTGTGCAAAGTGTTCAGTGACTGTTTTGACATCTGTAATTACTACTCATTACATATTCACTTTTACTTTCTGAGGCAACCTCACTGATTCCTGTGTGAGAGGATGAACATAAATAAAGACAACTAAAGACAACAACTAAAGCCAAGCAAAGAGTTTGATCCTCTTTTTTAAATAAAGAAAACATGTTATTATACATATCTTCTTTTGCTTACCCATCGTTATTATGATTAGCTAGCTGTTAGCTAGCTAGCACATCCAGGCTAGCATTAGCCAGCTAACCTTGGATGGGTTGTAGCTTAGCATGCAGGCTAACCCCCGTTAGCTGCCTCGCTGTGTGTGTGTAAGCAGCTCACTCCTATCATTGATAGTAAAGGGTCAAGGTGTTTTGACACACACAGTGACAGCTTCTTACTGCTTTAAGTAAACTAACACATCATATATTAGTAGTTGATGTCATAAACATGTAGCCATTAGTTACCACACTCTCCTTTGCTGTCGCTTGTAGCTTTTCATCCTAAACGTGTTAGCTTCACATCAAACACTCCGTTTTGACTCCATTAATATGAAGTATTCAAATCCCGGCCCTGTCTCTTTAAGGCCACCACCTCCCTCAACAATGTATTAAGATGATTATTGCTTTTAATGTCTATTCTTTTTAAACAGACTAGTCGCCACTCAGCAAGGCCCCGTTGTCAACCCGCTCCTCTCGTTACCCTGGCAGCGGGTTGGAGCTCTCGGGTTGCCTGGTGACAGAATGATCCCCATGTTTTTAATTCTTTCTCCCTCCTCGGCCATCTTCCCCCCATTGCTCCTTCGTCCATAACAACCACTCTCTCACCTCGGCCCTCGTGTCTCTCTCTCCTCTCCGCTGCTGCTGCCGACTCTCGGTTCTCTCGCTTGACTCCAAAATGGCGGTTAGAGGCGCCGAGCGGAGTACTGGTTGAGCTTTGTGAGTCGGCAGCAGCAGCAGAGAGGCGGCCACTTTCTGTTACTGAGGGAGAGCAGAGACACGACGCCATGGCGAGGGTACAGCAAGGGAGCAGGCGGTTTAATCAATCGCAGAGAGAGGGACGCTCGCTCGTCGACGTCTTAGTGGACATGACTAAGACAAGAAATCCCAGCTTTATCTGTCGCTGATTTACTAAAGCACACGTTCACTATATATGTCATTTTGGAGCGTTTATGCACACTTAATACAAACGCATCGATTATTTTCCGATGTCGATTAATAGCGTCTGCTCATTCCGAAGATTACCGAGCGACGTCTGACGTCATCAGACGGGAACTCCGTTTTAGGTATGGTGAGGCAGTTGTGATACCCAGAGTAAAAATGTGACTTTATTATAATTATTCTGATGTCAAGTGTTGACTATGAACTCCCTACATACTTATTTACTTATTATATATAAATCACTTTAAAAAGCTATACAAAAAATATATTTTTGGGAGGTATATGGTTGAGGAAGAGTTGTGATAAGGGTTGGTTTATATCTACTTTTTAACTAAAAAGTTGGGATACCCAGAGTAAAATGTGACTTGTATTATAATTATTCTGATGTCAATTGTTGACTATGAATTCCATACATACTTATTTACTTATTATATAAATCACTTTAAAAAGCTATACAAAAAAAGATATTTTTGGGAGGTATATGGTTATTAGGTATGGTGAGGCAGTTGGGGTACCAAGAGTAAAATGTGACTTTTATACAAATTATTCTGATATCAAGTGTTGACTATGAACTCCATACATACTTATTTAATTATTATATATAAATCACTTTAAAAATCTATACAAAAAAGATATTTTTGGGAGGTATATGGTTATTAGGTATGGTGAGGCAGTTGGGATACCCAGAGTAAAAATGTGACTTTTATTATAATTATTCTGATGTCAAGTGTTGACTATGAACTCCATACATACTTATTTACTTATTATATATAAATCATTTTAAAAAGCTATAGAAAAAATATATTTTTGGGAGGTATATGGTTGAGGAAGAGTTGTGATAAGAGTTGGTTTATATCTACTTTTTAACTCCGGATGGATATGTGGGTTGTAAATAAACTTGGGATGCTGTTCATATATTTAATTTGGGATGTAAATACATCTGGGATAGTTTATATATTATATTATATTTGCATTCTATGATATATGAGTTATTAGAGGAGAAGTGAGAAAGGGGTAGGGAAATATAAGTTTTACTTCTACCTACTCCTTTTCGGACACTATTACTCTTGTTTTGTTTGTTTTTATTTTGTATGTTTTTATTTATTTTTATGTTCGAAATAAAGTCTTTCATTCATATATAAATTTATTAACATTTATTGTCCCTTATAGTAGTAATGATTATGTGATACACACAAAATGTTCATCATGGGGCTGGTAGGGAGTCAAACAATGCTTACTGTCAGTGACCTAAACTCAAATCTTCATAACCAGTTTTACCACAGCTTACACCCAAACCATAAGTATGGTCTTGTCCATGTCCTGCTTCAGCTCCCCTATATGATGGGTGTTTTTGTACTCCTCCAGGGAGCTGTAGATGCCCTCCAGAGGTACTGTGATGAAGGGTATTAAATTCTCTCAGTCCAGATGATCGTTAAAATAATTTGTTAAATATTTATAACAATCAAACAACCAGAATAATCAGTCCATCCGTGCTGACAAGCTTTAATGTACCACAATTGAACAGAGAATACATGAAACAACATTTTGATAATCTGCCTCATGTTATGATGAACACAGAGCTGTAGGGTGGAGTGGTTGACCTAAGGAGACACAGAATGTTGTCCAAGTGCAAGGTTATGTTTCCAATAGACAAAACAAGTGCATAACGTAAGTTGTTAATAGATGTATAGTGCAGTTATATCTGTTTCTAGCTTTTGAATTATTTTCCGCCATTCTAATCAGAGGTTCAGGCACATTGTATGCACCGTACAGCCCTGGCAATATTGTACATCACAACATAATGTTGGAACAATGGCCAACAATGTCCACCTTTAACTACACGCTCCCATACGAAGTGCAAACGTCTTTAAATCAGCTTTAAATACGGCCAGCAAAATAAGTGTATTCTGTAGAGAAGAACTGAAGCTGATAAGAGTTTTCAACAGTAGGCACTACTAACAGGCAATCAGGTGAATGTCTGTATCCACTGAATGGGTCAGTCCTACGGATGGTGCAGTGTCATTGACATATAAGATGGTCATGTCTTTTCACATTTGAGAGGAGAGGAGGCCTCGTTCATAGCCAGCTGGATTTCTCCTCCTCGAATTTATGCGGATCAATGAAAGGCTTGTCGATGGACTTGATCATCAGTTCGCCGCAGTACACGCATTCAGACGCGATGATGTCGTCCATGTCTGATTTGATCTGCTCGCGACTCGTGCCTGCGTTGCCCTTCCCCAGGCTGGCGGTGTCTCCTTCGTCCTTGGGCGCCGGGCGGTGGCGGGACCTGGAGGACTGCGTGGTCGCGGCCAGCTTTTTCTGCAGCTCCTCCAGACGACTCTGCTTATAGGCCGTCAGGTGAGGGGTTATTTCCTAGAAGGTGGAAGAAGAAAATTATGTGAATACGTTTCAAACATGATCATATTTAATAAGATAGTTACTAATTAAAGAAAAGCCAAAAGAGAACATCTTATGTGTGCAGTGGCACATATTGACATAGATAAAGCAGTATGGAAGCAGCCTCGGAGCAGTTACCTGAAACAGGCAGTCATAGTGGAACATGTGTCCACATAGGAACAGATAGAAGGGCCTGTTGAGCAATGGGAAGTCACAAGCAGCGCACTTTTCTTGGGAATCCACCACGCCGTATTTGTTCCTCATTTCCTGGATGTCTTCTCGGATGCGTTTGGCGCTCTCCGTGGCCTCCTCCATTTCCTGCTTCAGCTCCTCGATGTGCTGGTTGTACTCCTCCAGGGAGCTGCAGATGGCTTCCTGAGAAACCAGAGTGAACAGAGGATGAAGTACATTCATTTTGAAGCGATATATAAAATTTAGTTTGTATGTTAACCATCATTACTTAATGACTGAAATGGAATTTGTGTGTAGACTGGAACTGGTATTTGTGAGCACCAAAAATTATGCACAAATCGTACACATTTGTAAATCTTATTTGTCATTTGTAGATCATGTAATACACATTTGTGACCATTTTGAGACTAATTTCACTTCATAATACATAGTATCAATAAAGTATTGTAGGAGACACTCAGGTTCAACTCCACAGTCAATGAAATGGACAAAAAATAGTAGGTGTTGATTAGGTGTATTTCTTATTAATACTTTAAACAAGAAAGGAATTACTTTATTACAGACCTTAAAATGGTCGATGGTGACGAAGTCTGGGAAGAAGGGCAGGATGTCTTCAATCTTGAGCAGGTTGCAGCTGGACAGACAGTTCATGGCTTTCTTCACATCTTTCTCCTCCTGCACCACGTGCCGGGCGATCTTCAGCCAAAGCTTTTTCCTCAGCTCCTCGTCATCTTCAGGCAGGTCTGCGCACGACTTGGCCAAGTCTACATCCACCTATGGACGGTAAATGCGTTGTAAGTTCGTTAAAATCTGTATTATATTTTAAATAAATATTAAATATTTAAAATAACAGGAATTCTTGACAATAATCTGGATAATTATTTATACATAATTATAAAAATACAGATGCCGTAGTGGCATGATTTGGATATGTTTTGTAATTGAATAGTTACATGCAATGCTTACTTGCAAAGCGAGATCCACTGCCTCCTCATACAGCTCCATAATCCTATAAACCAGGACACAGGCCCGGAGATAGCCATTTTCAGCGCACAGCCTGAGAGCGTACTTCAAGTCATAGTGGATCTCTGAGGCGTGTGTGCCCGCCTGCTCCAGATACCACAGCAGAGAGTCGTGCTTATACTTGGCATAGAGCGACAGCAGGTAGTTGTGGATTGCCTCCTCTGTCACGGTCAGCTCGTACACGCAGAACTCCATGTAGCGGATGGTTTCACTGATCTGCTGGGTGCTGCCCATCTGGCTGTAGTTCATCAGAGCCGGGATGAGCTTCTTGGGGTCCAGCCGCTTGCCCATCTGAATCCACGCGTCCACCACTTGTTTGGGAATGTGCTGCATGAGGACCGGGGAGAACTTGTAAAAAAGCTTTTGATCGCAGTGCTTGGAGAGCACGTCCAGAGCGGCGCTGTAGTCGTCATGTTGGCAGTAGTGGGATATCACCCTTTCGTAGTCCTGCATGACGACGGAGAAGTAAACCATGTCGTCCACGTTGCCGTGGCTGGCCAGCAGGTCGTAGATGGTGCTGCGGTTGTTGTACAGGCACTCCTTGTGCTTGGAGCTGTTGAGGAATTGGCGAAACTCGTCGCGGGTCTCCTGGAAGATGACGCTGTTGCCGTCGCTCTCCAGCTGGCCGAGCCCGTTCAGGTAGAGCTCGGCCAGCCAGGTGACCAGCAAGGTGATCTGCGTTCTCTCGCTCTGTTTCAAATTGTTCAGCTTCTTCAGTAAGAACTCCTTTAGGGCTTCCTCTTGTTTGGCTTCGATGAACTTCAGCGCTATCTCTTCGAAGTAGTTCTGCGTCAGCGCGTAACACTTGGCGCTCTCGAGGTACCGCTTGTTCTGGAAGCAGTGCTCGGCCTCTTTGGCCAGCACCATGTCCATGCACTCGGGCCGGTCGCGGCAATACTCCTTGGCGAGATCGAACTTAGTCATGCTCATGTACATCTGCCAGACGTCCCGGGCCTCGCGCTGGATGTGGTACCGGAAAACCGCCCGCTCGGTGTAGATCCACACCAACCCGCCGACCGGGTCCTTGATCATCTTCTTGAGGGTGCCAAATTTATCTGGGAACACATCCTCATACACCACCTGTCCATTCAGAGTGCAGATGGCCTTAACTCGGTCATGGAGCAGCAACAGGAAGTGGAACTGTGTCAGCACAATGGAGATGGGCTTGTTGAGACTGATGTCAATGTCCGGGGTGTACTCCCAGACCTGTTTCGTTGTGAGAGAGAAAATATGGAGAAAGTGTGTAATAAAGATAAAGGGAACAAATGTGGAGAGGGTAGAACTAAACATTATTATTATTAGTTTGAGTAAGACCTACTGAAAGAAAAACATTCTCCCACACACAGACATTTACCTGCACATCGCTCAGCAGGGAATCAGGCCTGACGTAGTCCAGCTGACCATAAAGAACTCCGTTACCCATCATCCAGGCGAACGCCTTAGGCGAGGTCCGCAGCTTCGAGGTGTAGAAGGTGATCTCGCTGTAGCCCATGTTGGCCGGGAACTCCTGGAAACTGGGCAGCAGGTCCTGGTTCTGGCTGAAGATGGAGCTGAAGCCCTGCTGCTCCGACCCCTCGGCCACCTTGCCCACGAACTGGAACAGGCGTTTGCGGGTGGTGGCGATGATGAAGTACTTGTTCTCCAGGCCCCGCTCCACCTCCAGGCAGCAGACAGGCGCGGGTTTCCCGTCCTCCTCCAGGGAGTGGACCTGTCTCAGGAAGAGAATACATAGCAGTGTAGTTGCATACCGGGTCGAAACGCAATGAGTTCCTCAAAAGGTTCCTAGTTCCTGCGGTCGAAACTGGGCTCAAGAGGAAGAAATAAAATATGTAGGTGAGTGTTTTCTAAAGTGGTATAGACCAACCTCACATACACAAAATGAAGTAAACAACACATACTAAACACTACAAATAAGGGATGAGCACACATGCTCAGACCTGTCTGAAGTATTGATCCGGATTGGTGTTGAACAGGCTGCCCTCAGTCGCAGAGATCTCAGCCTCGAAGATGATGCCTTGACTAGTGCCGACCAGGACGGGGCCCGTGTTGGTCTCGTTGCCGTGCAGCTTGTTCCAGCCCACGCTCTCGATGAGGTGGCCTCTCCAGCGGGACAGACTGCGCACCTTCTGCGTGTTTCGGTTGAGGTACAGACACTCACTGGTGTTCAGGCAGATCAGCAGATGGGAGCCTGCGGTGCAAGATTATGGAGGAGGATACAGCTGCTGTTTTTAATAAGTCATAACCATGACAATGCCACCGTAATCTGATACATTATGTTTTAGCATTTAATTTGAGAGCTTGAGGTGTTGCTGCAGTCTCTGAGACATTTTTATTCAGTCATATAAAAATGGTGTCTTAGAAGATTTTTGCATTAAGCCAAGCTAAGCCACACAAGGCATGAGTTAGGTATGATATATTCACATGTTGTTGTACCTCATGAGTACAGAATACGCACAAAATGTTCTGGATACAATTAACTGGAGGAAAGAATAAGAAAAAAAAATTCTGCACATCTGCAAATCTACAGATAACAATATGATAGAAGTAGGGCTGTCAAAGTTAATGCGATAATAACCCATTGACGCAAATTCGTTTTAACGCCACTGATTTCTTTAACGCATTAACGCAAGTCTCCCCTTTACAGACATGTCCACTTTATGATCATCACATGCAGTTTGGGGCAAGTCATAGTCAAGTCAGCACACTGACACACTGACAGCTGTTGTTGCCTGTTGGACTTGAGTTTGTTATGATTTGAGCATATTTTTTATGCTAAATGCAGTACCTGTGAGGGTTTCTGGACAATATTTCTCATTGTTTTGTGTTGTTAACTGATTTCCAATAATAAATACTGTATATACATACATTTGCATAAAGCAAGCATATTTTGCCACTCCCATGTTGATAAGAGTATTAAATACTTGACAAATCTCCCTTTAAGGTACATTTTGAACAGATAAAACATGTGTGATTAATCGCGATTAAATATTTTTAATCAATTGACAGCCCTAGATAGAAGACTCGCAGGAAGTTGAATCAAAATAAATAATATGGAAATTTGTAATTTCTGGCCTATGGGCAATGTTTTCAAAGGAGAATCTGAATAAATGTTGTGTTTTTTTCTCACCAGTGGGGTCCAGGAACAGTCTGTGCACTTTACTCTCATCTTTCCTTCCCAGTTCAATCTGATTAGGCTGATCTGGCTTGGCCAAATCAATCCTGCACAGAACAGAACATGAAACATTAGTATCAACATCTTGTATCAGTTGTATTAACAAACTCTTTTAGAGGCTTCAATAAACATCAGCTTAACAACAGATGAGTACAAATCACAGTGAAGAAAACAGTCATTAACTCAAACTAATCCAATCAAAAACCATACAAACACTAGTGATTGTTCACAGTGCTTATGATAGTGTTATTTGCCTCAGCAGGGTGTCCTTTCCCAGACTCATGCATAGCTGATTGTTGCAGACTGAAAGATGGTTTATCTTCTCGGGCGGTGTGAAATCGATCCTCTGCTTGTTGAATATCGGCTTCTCCTCCTCAAGTCTCACATTCACAAAGCCTAGCGTTAGGGAACAAGTGCAGAGTGATGTCAGTGAAAGCATTGAGGCAAAAACATTAATGCAATATTTAAGTGTATACTTAAACATTCCTTTAAAAAATAAAAAAAAGTAATAATAACGTAATAAAATCCTTGCATAATCTGACGGAGCATCTCTAACAGGGTCTAAAATTAAGTTTTTTCCTCACGTGCCACTGTGGCAGGTCACTGAACATTTCTACTAACCACACAATTGTTTTGTCTGCCACTTCTGAAGTTTATGTAGAACGCTTTAGAATTATAAACACTAGAGGGCTGTGTATTGGCAAGAATCTAGCAATAAGATACGTATCACCATACAGGGGTTACAATGCAATATATTGCGATATATTGCGATACTGTAAGTAAGGCGATATATTGCAATTTTTTTAAATCTAATTTTAGGAAAACTATCATAGTATAAATAACACTGCTGCATAAAATCTGAGCATAAAAAAGTTAACTTTTTTTATGCAATCAGAATAGTAGGATCTGCATTTGCATATCTTTGGAAAAATAAAGTAAAGTATTTATATATAGTTAATCTTTGCATGTAAACTATTAATTATAATTCAATAGATAGATAGATAGATAGATAGATAGAAACTTTAT